>NW_028244749.1:0-67709 GCF_964263255.1 Lissotriton vulgaris | reverse complement strand
AGACTTAAAAACTAGGCCAGGCCCTGGGGAATTGGCCTCCTTCCCCTTTTTTTAGAAACAAAATGCTCAGGTCCTTGGTGATGGGGTCCCCGTGCCCAAAACATGTTAAGAGAAGGGGGCCACACAGGCCCCTTCTAAGAAAATAAAAATAAAACCAAAGCCAGTATCTCGCTGGAGGCCTGCCCCCTCCCTGCATCACTCAGGAAACGCACCTCCTTGCGTGTTTTGGGTCTGGGTAGGAAGTCCCCTAGAATCCTATGGGTCCTTAGGCCAACTAGCTCACCAGGTACCTCCAGTAAGCTCCACACAGTGGGATTGCTGAGAGGTGGTCCGAGGCTATGCCCCTTTATACAACACTCTGTTAAACTGCCTCTTGGCACATTGCTGGTGGGGCTATGAGGTCCTTTTGTGTTCGGAGGACCGCAGGACTAAAGTGGATTTCATCCCCTGAGCAGCAGTGCGCCAGGAGTTTCCTTTGCAGAGTGGTGTAAAAAGGAGGTGTGGCCTTTGAGCACTCTCAAGCTGTATGGGGCTTACTGGAGGTAACAGGAGGGCTATTTGGCCCCCAGGGACCCTCAGGAGGAAAGTGGACTTCATCCGCCAACCAAGAGCATTCCAGGAGGTGCATTTGCAGAGTGGTGGAGAAAGGGGGCATGGCCTGTGTCCACCTCTTAGCAATCCCACTGTGTGGAGCTTACTGGAGGTAAGAGGAAGGCTAGTTGGCACATAATGGACCCCTAGCAGTGAAAGGGGCTTCAAACCCCATCCGAGCACGCCAGGGAGTGTGTTTGCAGAGTGGTGGGCCTACTATGAGAACTTAGCAATCCTGCTGTGTGGGACTTACTGGTGGTAATAGGAGGGGTAGTTGGCTCCAGTAAGTTCCACACAGTGGGATTGCTAAGACGTCTTCGGAGGCCATGCCCCCTTTCCTCACCACTCTGCAAACACTTCTCCTGGCAGAGTTTGCAGGGGATGGGGGATGAAGTCCAATTTACTCCTGAGGGACTTTGGGGTCTAGAAGCACTCACTATTTTCTTATTTCAGAGATTCGTCTCCTGCATAACGGGTCCCCGTCACGACAACCAAAACCGCAAACTTTAATTCTGCTCGCGTCCATGCTACAAGCTCGTAGCACGTAGAAGTGAGCATTTGGGGGTTTATTGTTCCATTGGATACAGCGTATTACAGGATTTAAGTGGGTCTATGAGCCGGGTGGCTGCAGGATTTTTCCAGCTAGACGTGATTTGGAGAGTGTTTCACTCAGTCAAGAGATATTGATACCTTTGTCCTGATGAAGCTGAAAGGAATTACTGGCTGAAACACAACCGTGCCTGCGTCAACATTTTTATGAGGAGTCCCATCATTTTGAGTCCTTTTGTAAAAGGAAAGCGCCTAGAAAATAATTTGTTTAGAGGTGTTACTCCTCAGGTGCAATATGGACTTCCTTAGAGTGTACTGCTCGGAGTAAGGAGTGTACATTCGGATTGTTTTGTTCTCAGTAGGGGTACTTTTTCTGTATGCTTTGTATATGTTGTATATGTTATATATATTGTATATATGTATTGTATCATATATATGAATGTGATTTAAATGTGACTTGTATTGATTGTCTATGTCCTGTACATATGAGGTGTATATATATAATTTTGTTTTGATTTGATTGTGCTCTGCCCATCATATGACACGTATATGAGATTGAATTTTGGATATATAGTATTCTGTAAATAACAAGTGGGATCATCAGGGTAATTAACTGTACCTTGAATGAGAATAAATATTAAATTGGTCCCTCTATACCTTCTTTTTCTTGATATACATCTTTGATATTTTTTGCTCAGGTATAGGAGGGTGATTTGGGCAAAACCCCTAACTTGTATGTACCTGGTCGGAGGTCCAGGACCCTTTCTCCACCACTCTGCAAATGCGACTACTAGTTAAAGTAGTGTTTGTAATGTAATAGGTTTTGAATTTGCGAGAGTTAGAGCTATTGACATTGTAAATGTAAAAGATTTTCACTAAAGTTTTTGGGAGTGGAGTGGATGTACGTTGTGTGTAGTGGAATTATGTGGTAAATTGTGCAGTGAAATTATGTAGATAGAAAGTATGTGTTATTTATTTTATAGGAATTATGAAGAGTGGGATCATGTGTTATGGAGAGTAATTATGTGGTATGGTAGTCTGTGTTGTGGAGTGGTAACCTCAGGTTTAGTCTTCTTCGTTTTCCATAGAATCTCAACTAAGAACTCAGTGAGACAAAAAAGAAGGATTCACTGAGGAGCACTGGTGGACCTAGTCAGAGGTATGAGGAGGGCTACTGGAAGTATGTGACTGTTTGGCTGCACCAACTTTCGCACTATTATGCATTTTCCGCTTTAGCCACATAATTCATCACCTGCTCCCAAATCTGCAGATTTGAACAAAAAAATCCTTGTTTCTAGCTCAAACGTTATCAACCATTCAGCGACATGTGTTACAGCATGGTGGATGGCCCTTTATAATGGTCAGCTGTTACTTATTGCTGAATGTTGGTGTTAAATTGGTACTAATGGTTGCAAGCCACTCGTTCTTCCTTCTGCGCCTCTCTTGCCTCTTTCTGCATTTCTGTTGCTTCTTTTTGCACATTTCTTAATTCATCTGCACTTCTTTTTCCTGTTTCTACAAATCTCTACTACTTTATGCACCTCTCTTGCCTCTTTCTGTACCTCTCTTGCCTCTTTATGCACCTCATGTGCTATTTTTCTGTACCCCTCTTATATCTTTCTGCATGCTTTTTGCCTCTTTCTGCACCTCTGTTCCTTCTTTCTGCACTTCTTTTGTTTTTTTCTGCACCTGTCTTGCTTTTTTCTGCATCCCTCTTGCTTCTCTCTCCACCCGTCTATCCTATTTCTGCACTTCTTTTCCTTCTTTCAGTACTTATCTTGATTCTTTCTGTACCTCACCTTCCTCTTTGTGCACCTCACATGCCTCTTTCTGCAGTTTCCTGCATCCTTATGTACTTCAATTGCCTCTTTCTGTAACTCTCTTGCCTCTCTCTGCACTTCTCTTACCTCTTCCTGCACCTCACTTGATTCTTTCTGCACATCACTTGCTTCTTTCTGCACCCCTTTTACCAGTTTCTGCACCCCTATTCCTTCTTTGTACAACTCTCTTGCCTCTTTCTACACCTCTCTTCCCTCTTTCTGCACCTCTGTTACTTCTTTTCTCACCTATCTTGTCTCTTTCTGCACCCTTCGTGCCTCTTTCAGCACCTCTGTTGCTACTTTCAGCAATTCTCTTTTCTCTTTCTACCCTTCTCTTTTGCCTCTTTCTGCACTTCTCTTGCTCTTTCTACACCCTTTGTGCCTCTTACAGCAACTCTGTTGCTTCTTTCTGCAGTTCTCTTCCTCTTTCTTCACCCCTCCTGCCTCTTTCGGTACTCCTCTTGCCTCTTTGTGCACCTCTTCTATCTCTTTCTGCACCATTCTTGCTTCTTTTTCTACCTCTGTAAGTTCTTTCTGCACCTCTTTTGCTTTGTTCTGTACTTCCCTTGTCTCTTTCTGTACTCCTCTTGCCTCTTTCTGCACATCTGTTTGTTCTTTCTGCACTGCTCTGGCTTCTTCCTGCACCACTGTTCCAAATTTCTAAATCCATCTTGCCCTTTTTCTGTAGCCCTCTTCCTTCTTTCTGCACCTCTCTTGCCGCAGTCTGCCCACCTGTTGTCTTTTTCTGCACGCCTTTTGCCTCTTTCTGCAGTTCTCTTGCCTAATTCTGCACCTCACCTGTCTCTTTTTGCACATCTGTTTGCACAGTTGCACTGCTCTTGCTTCTTTCTGCACCTCTCTTGTAAATTTCTACGCCCCTCTTGCCTCTTTCTGTGCCCATTTTACCTGTTTCTGCACCCCTCTTGCCTCTGTCTGCACCTCTGTTCCCTCTTTCTGTTCCTCTTTTGCCTGTGTCTGCAACTCTCTTGCCGCTTTCTGCAGTTTTCTTCCCTATTTCTGTACCTTTCGCCTCTTTCTGTACCACTGTTGCCTCTTTCTGTACTTCTCTTGCTCTTTCTGCACCGTTCGTGCCTCTTGAAGAACCGCTGTTACTTCTTTCTGAACTTCTCTTCCTTCTTTCTGCACTTCTCTTGCTTCTTTCTGTACCTCTCTTGACTCTTTCTGCACCCCTGTTATCTCTTTCTGCACGCCTTTTGCCTCTTTCTGCAGTTCTCTTGCCTAATTCTGCACCTCACCTGTCTCTTTTTGCACATCTGTTTGCACATTTGCACTGCTCTTGCTTCTTTCTGCACCTCTCTTGTAAATTTCTGCGCCCCTCTTGCCTCTTTCTGTGCCCCTTTTACCTGTTTCTGCACCCCTCTTGCCTCTGTCTGTACCTCTGTTCCCTCTTTCTGTTCCTCTTTTGCCTGTGTCTGCAACTCTCTTGCCGCTTTCTGCAGTTTTCTTGCCTATTTCTGTACCTCTTGCCTCTTTCTGTATCTCTGTTGCCTCTTTCTGTACTTCTCTTGCTCTTTCTGAACCCTTCGTGCCTCTTTCAGCACCTCTGTTACTTCTTTCTGCACTTGTCTTGCTTCTTTCTGTACCTATTTTGTCTCTTTCAGCACCTCTGTTGCTTTTTTTCTTCACATCACTTGCCTCTTTCTGCACGCCTCTGCTCTTTCAGTACCTCTTTTGCCTCTTTCTGCACCCCTGTTCCCTTTTTCTACGCCTTTCCTGTCTGTTTCTGTACCTCTCTTGCCTCTCTCTGTACCTATGTTGCCTCTTTCTGCCTTTCTCTTGACTCCCTCTGCAGTCCTCTTGCCTCTATCCACCTCTGTTGCTTCTTTCTGAACTTCGACTTCCTCTTTCTGCACCTCTCTTGGTTTTTGTATTACAGATCTCTTGCCCCTGTCTGCTCCTCACTTGCCTCTATGAGCACCTCAGTGCTTTTTTCTGCAGATTTGTTGCCTCTCTGCACCCCTCTTTTCTCTTTCTACATCGCTCTTGCCTCTTTCTGCACCTTTCCTGCCTGTTTCTGTATCTCTTTCCTATTTCTGTACCTCTCTTGACTCTTTCTGTACTTCTCTTGCTCTTTCTGTACCGATCTTTCCTCTTTATGCAGCCCTCCTAACTTTTTCTGCACCACTCATGCCTCTTTTTGTACCTCTGTTGGTTCCTTCTGCCCTGCTCTTGCTTCATTCTGCAACTTACTGGCTGCTTTCTGCACCTCACTTGTTTCTTTTTACACCTCTGTTACTTCTCTCAGCAATTCTCTTGCCTCTTTCTGCACTTCTCTTCCTTCTTTCTGCACCCCTCCTGCCTGTTTCTGTACCTCTCTTGCCTCTTTTTGGATCTCTCCTACCTTTTTCTGCACCCTTCTTCCCTCTTTCTGCACCTCTCTTGCATCAGTCTGCCCATCTGTTATCTCTTTCTGCACAACTTTTGCCTCTTTCTGCAGTTCTCTTGCCTCCTTCTGCTTCTCACTTGTCTCTTTTTGCACATCTGTTGGCACGTTTGCACTGCTCTTGCTTCTTTCTGCACCTCTCTGGTAAATTTCTGCACCCCTCTTGCCTCTTTCTGTGCCCCTTTTACCTGTTTCTGCACCCCACTTGCCTCTGTCTGCACGTCTGTTCCCTCTTTCTGTTCCTCTTTTGCCTGTTTCTTCAACTCTATTGCCCCTTTCTGCCGTTTTCTTGCCTGTTTCTGCATCTCTCGCCTCTTTCTGTTCCTCTGTTGCCTCTTTCTGTACTTCTCTTGCTCTTTCTGTACCCTTTGTGCCTCTTTCAGCACCTCTGTTACTTCTTTCTGCACTTGTTTTGCTTCTTTCTGTACCTATTTTGTCTCTTTCAGCACCTCTGTTGCTTTCTTCTTCAGATCACTTGCCTCTTTCTGCACCCCTCTTCTCTTTCAGTACCTCTCTTGCCTCTTTCTGCACCCCTGTTCCCTTTTTCTGCACCTTTCCTGTCTCTTTCTGTACCTCTCTTGCCTCTCTCTGTACCTCTGTTGCCTCTTTCTGCATTTCTCTTGACTCCCTCTGCAGCCCTACGCCTCTATCCACCTCTGTTGCTTCTTTCTGCACTTCTAATGCCTCTTCCTGCACCTCTCTTGTTTTTTGTATTACAGATCTCTTGCCCCTGTCTGCACCTCAATTGCCTGCTATGAGCACCTCTGCAGATCTGTTGACTCTTTCTGCACTGCTCTTGCCTCTTTCTGCACCTTTCCTGACTATTTCTGTACTTCTCTTGCTCTTTCAGTACCTATCTTGCCTCTTTATGCATCCCTCCTACCTTTTTCGGCACCCCTCTTGCCTCTTTTTGCACGTCTGTTGGTTCCTTCTGCCCTGCTCTTGCTTCATTCTGCAACTTACTTGCTGCTTTCTGCACCTCACTTGTTTCTTTTTACACCTCTGTTACTTCTCTCAGCAATTCTCTTGCCTCTTTCTGCACTTCTCTTCCTTCTTTCTGCACCCCTCCTGCCTGTTTCTGTACCTCACTTGCCTCTTTCTGCACCTCTCTTCCCTCTTTCTGAAAATCTCTTGCCTCTTTCTACACCTCTCTTCCCTCTTTCTGCACTTATCTTGCCTCCTTCTGCACCTTACTTGCCTCTTTAAGCACCCCTGTTGCTTCTTTCTGCACTTCTGTTCCTTCTTCCTGCACCCCTCATGGCTCCTTCTGTACCTCTGCTGCCTCTTTCTTCACATCTCTTGGTTCTTTCTGCACTGCTCTTGCCTCTTTCTGCATCCTTCTTGCCTCTTTCTACACTTCTCTTGCTTGTTTCTGCACCTCTCTTATGTATTTCTGCACCTCTATTGCCTCTTTCTGCACTCCATTTGCTTCTTTCTGTACCTCTCTTGCCTCTTTTGGCATATCTGTTGATTTCTTTTGCCCCCCTTCTGCCTCTTTCTGCACCCCTCTTCTCTCTGTGCAACTCTATTGTTTCTACATCTCTCGTCCCTCTTTATGCACCATTCTTGCCTCCTTCTGTAGCTCTGTTGCTTCTTTCAGCACTTCTCCTGCTCTTTCTGCACTCTTCGTACCTCTTTCAGCACCTTTGTTACTTCTTTCTGCACTGCTCTTCCTTTTTTCTTCACCACTCCTGCCTCTTTCTGTACCTCTTTTTCCTCTTTGTGCACCCCTCCTACTTTTTTCTGCACCTTTCTTGCCTCTTTTTGTACGTCTGTTGGATCTTTCTGCACTGCTCTTGCTTCTTTCTGCACTTCACTTGCCTCTTTCTGCACTTCTCATGCTTCTTTCTACACCTCTGCACTTCTTTCAGCAATTCTCTTGCCTCTTTCTGAACTTCTCTTCCTTCTTTCTGCACCCATCCAGCCTCTTTCCGTACCTCTCTTGCTCTTTATGCACATTTCCTCCCTCTTTCTGTACCCTCTTGGCACATTGCTGGTGGGGCGATGAGGTCCTCTTGTATCTGAGGACCTCAGGACTAACGTGGACTTTGTCTTCCGAGCAGTAGTGTGCCAGGAGTCGCGCTTGCAGAGTGGTGTAAAAAGGAGGCGTGGCCTTTGAGCATTCTCAAGCTGTATGGGGCTTACTGGAGGTAACAGGAGGGCTAATTGGCCCCCAGGGACCCTCAGGAGGAAAGGGGACTTCATCCGCCAACCAAGAGCCTGCCAGGAGGCGCATTTGCAGAGTGGTGGAAAAAGGGGGCATGGCCTGTGTCCACCTCTTAGCAATCCCACTGTGTGGAGCTTACTGGAGGTAAGAGGAAGGCTACTTGGCCCATAATGGACCCCTAGCAGTGAAGGGAACTTCAATCCCCATCTGAGCACGTCAGGGAGGGTGTTTGCAGAGTGGTGGGCCTACTATGAGAACTTAGCAATCCTGCTGTGTGGGACTTACTGGAGGTAATAGGAGGGGTAGTTGGCTCCAGTAAGTTCCACACAGTGGGATTGCTGAGACGTCTTTGGAGGCCATGCCCCCTTTCCTCACCACTCTGCAAACAGTCCTCCTGGCAGACTACGGGATGGGGTATGAAGTCCAATTTACTCCTGAGGGACTTTGGGGCCTAGAAGCCCTCCCTATTTTCTTATTTCAGAGATTCGTCTCCTGCATAACGGGTCCCCGTAACGACAACAAAAAACCTCAAAGATTCATTCTGCTCGCGTCCATGCTACAAGCTCGTAGCACAAAGAAGTGAGCATTTGGGGGTTTATTGTCCCATTGGATACAGCGTATTACAGGATTTAAGTGGGTCTATGAGCCGGGTGACTGCAGGATTTTTCCAGCTAGACGTGATTTGGAGAGTGTTTCACTCAGTCAAGAGATATTGATACCTTTGTCCTGATGAAGCTGAAAGGAATTACTGGCTGAAACACAACCGTGCCTGCGTCAACATTTTTTTGAGGAGTCCCATCATTTTGATTCCTTTTGTAAAAGGAAAGCGCCTAGAAAATAATTTGTTTAGAGATGTTACTCCTCAGGTGCAATATGGACTTCCTTAGAGTGTACTGCTCGGAGTAAGGAGTGTACATTCGGATTGTTTTGTTCTCAGTAGGGGTACTTTTTTCTGTATGCTTTGTATATGTTGTATATGTTATATATATTGTATATATGTATTGTATCATATATATGAATGTGATTTAACTGTGACTCGTATTGATTGTCTATGTCCTGTACATATGAGGTGTATATATGTAATTTTGTTTTAATTTGATTGTGCTCTGCCCCGTCATATGACACGTATATGAGTTTGAATTTTGTATCTATAGTATTCTGTAAATAACAAGTGGGATCATCAGGGTAATTAACTGTACCTTGAATGAGAATAAATGTCGAATTGGTCCCTCTATACCTTCTTTTTCTTGATATACATCTTTGATGTTTTTGCTCAGGTATAGGAGGGTGATTTGGGCAAACCCCTAACTTGTATGTACTTGGTTGAAGTTCCAGCACCCTTTCTCCACCACTCTGCAAATGCGACTACTAATTAAAGAAGTGTTTGTAATGTAATAGGTTTTGCATTTGCGAGAGTTAGAGCTATTGACATTGTAAATGTAAAAGATTTTTACTAAAGTTGAGTGGAGTGGATGTACGTTGTGTGTAGTGGCATTATGTGGTAAATTGTGCACTGAAATTATGTAGATAGAAAGTAAGTGGTATTTATTTTATAGGAATTATGAAGAGTGGGATTATGTGTTATGGAGAATAATTATGTGGTATGGTAGTCTGTGTTGTGAAGTAGTAACCTCAGGTTTAGTCTTCTACGTTTCCATAAAAGCTCAACTAAGATCTCAGTGAGACAAAAAAAGAAGGATTCACTGAGGAGCACTGGTGAACCTAGTTAGTCTATGAGCAGGGCCACTGGAATGATGTGACTGTTTGGCTGCACTAATCTTCGCACAATTATACATTTTCCGCGTTAGCCACATAATTCATCACCTGCTCCCAAATCTGCAGATTTGAACAAAAAAAGCCAAGTTTCTAGCTCAAACATTACCACAAATTCAGCGACAATTGTTACAGCGTGGTGGAAGGCCCTTTGCAAACCTAGAATGGTCACCTGTTACTTATTGCTGAATGTTGGTGTTAAATTGGTACTAATGTCTTGCTTCCTTCTGCGCCTCTCTTGCCTCTTTCTGCTTTTATGTTGCTTCTTTCTGCACATTTCTTTATTCATCTGCACCCCTCTTGCCTCTTTCTGTGCCCCTTTTACCTGTTTCTGCACCCCACTTGCCTCTTTCTGCAACTCTGTTCCCTCTTTCTGTTCCTCTTTTGCCTGTTTCTTCAACTCTATTACCTCTTTCTGCCGTTTTCTTGCCTGTTTCTGCACCTCTCGCCTCTTTCTGTACCTCTGTTGCCTCTTTCTGTACTTCTCTTGCTCTTTCTGTACCCTTTGTGCCTCTTTCAGCACCTCTGTTACTTCTTTCTGCACTTGTCTTGCTTCTTTCTGTACCTATTTTGTCTCTTTCAGCACCTCTGTTGCTTTCTTCTTCAGATCACTTGCCTCTTTCTGCACCCCTCTTCTCTTTTAGTACCTCTCTTGCCTCTTTCTGCACCCCTGTTCCCTTTTTCTGCACATTTCCTGTCTGTTTCTGTACCTCTCTTGCCTCTCTCTGTACCTCTGTTGCCTCTTTCCTCATTTCTCTTGACTCCCTCTGCAGCCCCACGCCTCTATCTACCTCTGTTGCTTCTTTCTGCACTTCTAATGCCTCTTCCTGCACCTCTCTTGTTTTTTGTATTACAGTTCTCTTGCCCCTGTCTGTACCTAAATTGCCTGCTATGAGCACCTCTGCAGATCTGTTGACTCTTTCTGCACCGCTCTTGCCTCTTTCTGCACCTTTCCTGACTATTTCTGTACTTCTCTTGCTCTTTCTGTACCTATCTTGCCTCTTTATGCATCCCTCCTACCTTTTTCTGCACCCCTCTTGCCTCTTTTTGTACGTCTGTTGGTTCCTTCTGCCCTGCTCTTGCTTCATTCTGCAACTTACTTGCTGCTTTCTGCACCTCACTTGTTTCTTTTTACACCTCTGTTACTTCTCTCAGCAATTCTCTTGCCTCTTTCTGCACTTCTCTTCCTTCTTTCTGCACCCCTCCTGCCTGTTTCTGAACCTCACTTGCCTCTTTCTGAACCTCTCTTCCCTCTTTCTGAAAATCTCTTGCCTCTTTCTACATGTCTCTTCCCTCTTTCTGCACTTATCTTGCCTCCTTCTGCACCTTACTTGCCTCTTTCAGCACCCCTGTTGCTTCTTTCTGCACTTCTCTTCCTTCTTCCTGCACCCCTCATGGCTCCTTCTGTACCTCTGTTGCCTCTTTTTTCACATCTCTTGGTTCTTTCTGCACTGCTCTTGCATCTTTCTGCATCCTTCTTGCCTCTTTCTACACTTCTCTTGCTTGTTTCTGCACCTCTCTTAAGTCTTTCTGCACCTCTATTGCCTCTTTCTGCACTCCATTTGCTTCTTTCTGTACCTCTCTTGCCTCTTTTGGCATATCTGTTGATTTCTTTTGCCCCCCTTCTGCCTCTTTCTGCACCCCTCTTCTCTCTGTGCAACCCTCTTACTTGTTTCTACATCTCTCGTCCCTCTTTATGCACCATTCTTGCCTCCTTCTGTAGCTCTGTTGCTTCTTTCAGCACTTCTCTTGCTCTTTCTGCACCCTTCGTACCTCTTTCAGCACCTTTGTTACTTCTTTCTACACTGCTCTTCCTTTTTTCTTCACCCCTCCTGCCTCTTTCTGTACCTCTTTTTCCTCTTTGTGCACCCCTCCTACTTTTTCTGCACCTTTCTTGCGTCTTTTTGTACGTCTGTTGGATCTTTCTGCACCGCTCTTGCTTCTTTCTGCACTTCACTTGCCTCTTTCTGCACTTCTCATGCTTCTTTCTACACCTCTGCACTTCTTTCAGCAATTCTCTTGCCTCTTTCTGCACTTCTCTTCCTTCTTTCTGCACCCCTCCAGCCTCTTTCTGTACCTCTCTTGCTCTTTATGCACATTTCCTCCCTCTTTCTGTACCCTCTTGGCACATTGCTGGTGGGGCGATGAGGTCCTCTTGTGTTCTGAGGACCTCAGGACTAACGTGGACTTCATCTCCCGAGCAGTAGTGTGCCAGGAGTCGCGCTTGCAGAGTGGTGTAAAAAGGAGGCGTGGCCTTTGAGCACTCTCAAGCTGTATGGGGCTTACTGGAGGTAACAGGAGGGCTAATTGGCCCCCAGGGACCCTCAGGAGGAAAGAGGACTTCATCCGCCAACCAAGAGCATGCCAGGAGGCGCATTTGCAGAGTGGTGGAGAAAGGGGGCATGGCCTGTGTCCACCTCTTAGCAATCCCACTGTGTGGAGCTTACTGGAGGTAAGAGGAAGGCTACTTGGCCCATAATGGACCCCTAGCAGTGAAGGGAACTTCAATCCCCATCTGAGCACGCCAGGGAGGGTGTTTGCAGAGTGGTGGGCCTACTATGAGAACTTAGCAATCCTGCTGTGTGGGACTTACTGGAGGTAATAGGAGGGGTAGTTGGCTCCAGTAAGTTCCACACAGTGGGATTGCTAAGACGTCTTTGGAGGCCATGCCCCCTTTCCTCACCACTCTGCAAACACTCCTCCTGGCAGACTACGGGATGGGGGATGAAGTCCAATTTACTCCTGAGGGACTTTGGGGCCTAGAAGCCCTCCCTATTTTCTTATTTCAGAGATTCGTCTCCTGCATAACGGGTCCCCGTAACGACAACAAAAAACCTCAAAGATTCATTCTGCTCGCGTCCATGCTACAAGCTCGTAGCACAAAGAAGTGAGCATTTGGGGGTTTATTGTCCCATTGGATACAGCGTATTACAGGATTTAAGTGGGTCTATGAGCCGGGTGTCTGCGGGATTTTTCCTGCTAGACGTGATTTGGAGAGTGTTTTCACTCAGTCAAGAGATATTGATACCCTTGTCCTGATGAAGCCGAAAGGAATTACTGGCTGAAAAGCAACCGTGCCTGCGTCAACATTTATACGAGGAGTCCCATCATTTTGAGTCTTTTTGAAAAAGGAAAGCGCATAGAAAATAATTTGTTTAAAGGTGTTACTCCTCAGGTGCAATATTGACTTCCTTAGATTGTACTGCTTGGAGTAAGGAGTGTACATTCTGATTGTTTTGTTCTCAGTAGGGGTACTTTTTCTGTATGCTTTGTATATGTTGTATATATTGTATATATGTATTGTATCATATATATGAATGTGATTTAACTGTGACTTGTATTGATTGTCTATGTCCTGTACATATGAGGTGTATATATGTAATTTTGTTTTGATTTGATTGTGCTCTGCCCCGTCATATGACACATATATGAGTTTGAATTTTGTATCTATAGTATTCTGTAAATAACAAGTGGGATAATCAGGGTAATTAACTGTACCTTGAATGAGAATAAATGTTGAATTGGTCCCTCTATACCTTCTTTTTCTTGATATACATCTTTGATGTTTTTGCTCAGGTATAGGAGGGAGGGTGATTTGGGCAAACCCCTAACTTGTATGTACTTGGTTGGAGTTCCAGCACCCTTTCTCCACCACTCTGCAAATGCGACTACTAATTAAAGAAGTGTTTGTAATGTAATACGTTTTGCATTTGCGAGAGTTAGAGCTATTGACATTGTAAATGTAAAAGATTTTTACTAAAGTTGAGTGGAGTGGATGTACGTTGTGTGTAGTGGCATTATGTGGTAAATTGTGCACTGAAATGATGTAGATAGAAAGTATGTGGTATTTATTTTATAGGAATTATGAAGAGTGGGATTATGTGTTATGGAGAATAATTATGTGGTATGGTAGTCTGTGTTGTGAAGTAGTAACCTCAGGTTTAGTCTTCTACGTTTCCATAAAAGCTCAACTAAGATCTCAGTGAGACAAAAAAAGAAGGATTCACTGAGGAGCCCTGGTGAACCTAGTTAGTCTATGAGCAGGGCCACTGGAATGATGTGACTGTTTGGCTGCACTAATCTTCGCACAATTATACATTTTCCGCGTTAGCCACATAATTCATCACCTGCTCCCTAATCTGCAGATTTGAACAAAAAAAGCCTCGTTTCTAGCTCAAACATTACCAGAAATTCAGCGACAATTGTTACAGCGTGGTGGAAGGCCCTTTGCAAACCTAGAATGGTCACCTGTTACTTATTGCTGAATGTTGGTGTTCAATTGGTACTAATGTCTTGCTTCCTTCTGCGCCTCTCTTGTCTCTTTCTGGTTTTATGTTGCTTCTTTCTGCACATTTCTTTATTCATCTGCACCCCTCTTGCCTCTTTCTGTGCCCCTTTTACCTGTTTCTGCACCCCACTTGCCTCTGTCTGCACCTCTGTTCCCTCTTTCTGTTCCTCTTTTGCCTGTTTCTTCAACTCTATTGCCTCTTTCTGCCATTTCTTGCCTGTTTCTGCACCTCTCGCCTCTTTCTGTACCTCTGTTGCCTCTTTCTGTACTTCTCTTGCTCTTTCTGTACCCTTTGTGCCTCTTTCAGCACCTCTGTTACTTCTTTCTGCACTTGTCTTCCTTCTTTCTGTACCTATTTTGTCTCTTTCGGCACCTCTGTTGCTTTCTTCTTCAGATCACTTGCCTCTTTCTGCACCCCTCTTCTCTTTCAGTACCTCTCTTGCCTCTTTCTGCACCCCTGTTCCCTTTTTCTGCACCTTTCCTGTCTCTTTCTGTACCTTTCTTATCTCTCTCTGTACATCTGTTGCCTCTTTCTGCATTTCTCTTGACTCCCTCTGCAGCCCTACGCCTCTATCCACCTCTGTTGCTTCTTTCTGCACTTCTAATGCCTCTTCCTGCACCTCTCTTGTTTTTTGTATTACAGATCTCTTGCCCCTCAATTGCCTGCTATGAGCACCTCTGCAGATCTGTTGACTCTTTCTGCACCGCTCTTGCCTCTTTCTGCACCTTTCCTGACTATTTCTGTACTTCTCTTGCTCTTGCTGTACCTATCTTGCCTCTTTATGCATCCCTCCTAACTTTTTCTGCACCCCTCTTGCCTCTTTTTGTACGTCTGTTGGTTCCTTCTGCCCTGCTCTTGCTTCATTCTGCAACTTACTTGCTGCTTTCTGCACCTCACTTGTTTCTTTTTACACCTCTGTTACTTCTCTCAGCAATTCTCTTGCCTCTTTCTGCACTTCTCTTCCTTCTTTCTGCACCCCTCCTGCCTGTTTCTGTACCTCACTTGCCTCTTTCTGCACCTCTCTTCCCTCTTTCTGAAAATCTCTTGCCTCTTTCTACATGTCTCTTCCCTCTTTCTGCACTTATCTTGCCTCCTTCTGCACCTTACTTGCCTCTTTCAGCACCCCTGTTGCTTCTTTCTGCACTTCTTTTCCTTCTTCCTGCACCCCTCATGGCTCCTTCTGTACCTCTGTTGCCTCTTTCGTCACATCTCTTGGTTCTTTCTGCACTGCTCTTGCCTCTTTCTGCATCATTCTTGCCTCTTTCTACACTTCTCTTGCTTGTTTCTGCACCTCTCTTAAGTCTTTCTGCACCTCCATTGCCTCTTTCTGCACTCCATTTGCTTCTTTCTGTACCTCTCTTGCCTCTTTTGGCATATCTGTTGATTTCTTTTGCCCCCCTTCTGCCTCTTTCTGCACCCCTTTTCTCTCTGTGCAACTCTCTTACTTGTTTCTACATCTCTCGTCCCTCTTTATGCACCATTCTTGCCTCCTTCTGTAGCTCTGTTGCTTCTTTCAGCACTTCTCTTGCTCTTTCTGCACCCTTCGTACCTCTTTCAGCACCTTTGTTACTTCTTTCTGCACTGCTCTTCCTTTTTTCTTCACCCCTCCTGCCTCTTTCTGTACCTCTGTTTCCTCTTTGTGCACCCCTCCTACTTTTTTCTGCACCTTTCTTGCCTCTTTTTGTACGTCTGTTGGATCTTTCTGCACCACTCTTGCTTCTTTCTGCCCTTCACTTCCCTCTTTCTGCACTTCTCATGCTTCTTTCTACACCTCTGCACTTCTTTCAGCAAATCTCTTGCCTCTTTCTGCACTTCTCTTCCTTCTTTCTGCACCCCTCCAGCCTCTTTCCGTACCTCTCTTGCTCTTTATGCACATTTCCTCCCTCTTTCTGTACCCTCTTGGCACATTGCTGGTGGGGCGATGAGGTCCTTTTGTGTTCTGATGACCTCAGGACTGACGTGGACTTCATCTCCCGAGCAGTAGTGTGCCAGGAGTCGCGCTTGCAAAGTGGTGTAAAAAGGAGGCGTGGCCTTTGAGCACTCTCAAGCTGTATGGGGCTCACTGGAGGTAACAGGAGGGCTAATTGGCCCCCAGGGACCCTCAGGAGGAAAGGGGACTTCATCCGCCAACCAAGAGCATGCCAGGAGGCGCATTTGCAGAGTGGTGGAGAAAGGGGGCATGGCCTGTGTCCACCTCTTAGCAATCCCACTGTGTGGAGCTTACTGGAGGTACGAGGAAGGCTACTTGGCCCATAATGGACCCCTAGCAGTGAAGGGAACTTCAATCCCCATCTGAGCACGCCAGGGAGGGTGTTTGCAGAGTGGTGGGCCTACTATGAAAACTTAGCAATCCTGCTGTGTGGGACTTACTGGAGGTAATAGGAGGGGTAGTTGGCTCCAGTAAGTTCCACACAGTGGGATTGCTAAGACGTCTTTGGAGGCCATGCCCCCTTTCCTCACCACTCTGCAAACACTCCTCCCGGCAGACTACGGGATGGGGATGAAGTCCAATTTACTCCTGAGGGACTTTGGGGCCTAGAAGCCCTCCCTATTTTCTTATTTCAGAGATTCGTCTCCTGCATAACGGGTCCCCGTAACGACAACAAAAAATCTCAAAGATTCATTCTGCTCGCGTCCATGCTACAAGCTCGTAGCACAAAGAAGTGAGCATTTGGGGGTTTATTGTCCCATTGGATACAGCGTATTACAGGATTTAAGTGGGTCTATGAGCCGGGTGTCTGCGGGATTTTTCCTGCTAGACGTGATTTGCAGAGTGTTTTCACTCAGTCAAGAGATATTGATACCCTTGTCCTGATGTAGCCGAAAGGAATTACTGGCTGAAAAGCAACCGTGCCTGCGTCAACATTTATACAAGGAGTCCCATCATTTTGAGTTTTTTTGAAAAAGGAAAGCGCATAGAAAAAAATTTGTTTAAAGGTGTTACTCCTCAGGTGCAATAGGGACTTCCTTAGATTGTACTGCTCGGAGTAAGGAGTGTACATTCTGATTGTTTTGTTCTCAGTAGGGGTACTTTTTCTGTATGCTTTGTATATGTTGTATATGTTGTATATGTTGTATATATTGTATATATGTATTGTATCATATATATGAACGTGAATTAACTGTGACTTGTATTGATTGTCTATGTCCTGTACATATGAGGTGTATATATGTAATTTTGTTTTGATTTGATTGTGCTCTGCCCCGTCATATGACACGTATATGAGTTTGAATTTTGTATCTATAGTATTCTGTAAATAACAAGTGGGATCATCAGGGTAATTAACTGTACCTTGAATGAGAATAAATGTTGAATTGGTCCCTCTATACCTTCTTTTTCTTGATATACATCTTTGATGTTTTTGCTCAGGTATAGGAGGGAGGGTGATTTGGGCAAACCCCTAACTTGTATGTACTTGGTTGAAGTTCCAGCACCCTTTCTCCACCACTCTGCAAATGCGACTCCTAATTAAAGAAGTGTTTGTAATGTAATAGGTTTTGCATTTGCGAGAGTTAGAGCTATTGACATTGTAAATGTAAAAGATTTTTACTAAAGTTGAGTGGAGTGGATGTACGTTGTGTGTAGTGGCATTATATGGTAAATTGTGCACTGAAATTATGTAGATAGAAAGTATGTGGTATTTATTTTATAGGAATTATGAAGAGTGGGATTATGTGTTATGGAGAATAATTATGTGGTATGGTAGTCTGTGTTGTGAAGTAGTAACCTCAGGTTTAGTCTTCTACGTTTCCATAAAAGCTCAACTAAGATCTCAGTGAGACAAAAAAAGAAGGATTCACTGAGGAGCACTGGTGAACCTAGTTAGTCTATGAGCAGGGCCACTGGAAGGATGTGACTGTTTGGCTGCACTAATCTTCGCACAATTATACATTTTCCGCGTTAGCCACATAATTCATCACCTGCTCCCAAATCTGCAGATTTGAACAAAAAAAGCCTCGTTTCTAGCTCAAACATTACCAAAAATTCAGCGACAATTGTTACAGCGTGGTGGAAGGCCCTTTGCAAACCTAGAATGGTCACCTGTTACTTATTGCTGAATGTTGGTGGTAAATTGGTACTAATGTCTTGCTTCCTTCTGCGCCTCTCTTGCCTCTTTCTGCTTTTATGTTGCTTCTTTCTGCACATTTCTTTATTCATCTGCACCCCTCTTGCCTCTTTCTGTGCCCCTTTTACCTGTTTCTACACCCCACTCTCCTCTTTCTGCACCTCTGTTCCCTCTTTCTGTTCCTCTTTTGCCTGTTTCTTCAACTCTATTGCCTCTTTCTGCCGTTTTCTTGCCTGTTTCTGCACCTCTCGCCTCTTTCTGTACCTCTGTTGCCTCTTTCTGTACTTCTCTTGCTCTTTCTGTACCCTTTGTGCCTCTTTCAGCACCTCTGTTACTTCTTTCTGCACTTGTCTTGCTTCTTTCTGTACCTATTTTGTCTCTTTCAGCACCTCTGTTGCTTTCTTCTTCAGATCACTTGCCTCTTTCTGCACTCCTCTTCTCTTTTAGTACCTCTCTTGCCTCTTTCTGCACCCCTGTTCCCTTTTTCTGCACCTTTCCTGTCTCTTTCTGTACCTCTCTTACCTCTCTCTGTACCTCTGTTGCCTCTTTCTGCATTTCTCTTGACTCCCTCTGCAGCCCTACGCCTCTAACCACCTCTGTTGCTTCTTTCTGCACTTCTAATGCCTCTTCCTGCACCTCTCTTGTTTTTTGTATTACAGATCTCTTGCCCCTGTCTGCACCTCAATTGCCTGCTATGAGCACCTCTGCAGATCTGTTGACTCTTTCTGCACCGCTCTTGCCTCTTTCTGCACCTTTCCTGACTATTTCTGTACTTCTCTTGCTCTTTCTGTACCTATCTTGCCTCTTTATGCATCCCTCCTCACTTTTTCTGCACCCCTCTTGCCTCTTTTTGTACGTCTGTTGGCTCCTTCTGCCCTGCTCTTGCTTCATTCTGCAACTTACTTGCTGCTTTCTGCACCTCACTTGTTTCTTTTTACACCTCTGTTACTTCTCTCAGCAATTCTCTTGCCTCTTTCTGCACTTCTCTTCCTTCTTTCTGCACCCCTCCTGCCTGTTTCTGTACCTCACTTGCCTCTTTCTGCACCTCTCTTCCCTCTTTCTGAAAATCTCTTGCCTCTTTCTATATGTCTCTTCCCTCTTTCTGCACTTATCTTGCCTCCTTCTGCACCTTACTTGCCTCTTTCAGCACCCCTGTTGCTTCTTTCTGCACTTCTGTTCCTTCTTCCTGCACCCCTCATGGCTCCTTCTGTACCTCTGTTGCCTCTTTCGTCACATCTCTTGGTTCTTTCTGCACTGCTCTTGCCTCTTTCTGCATCCTTCTTGCCTCTTTCTACACTTCTCTTGCTTGTTTCTGCACCTCTCTTAAGTCTTTCTGCACCTCCATTGCCTCTTTCTGCACTCCATTTGCTTCTTTCTGTACCTCTCTTGCCTCTTTTGGCATATCTGTTGATTTCTTTTGCCCCCCTTCTGCCTCTTTCTGCACCCCTCTTCTCTCTGTGCAACTCTCTTACTTGTTTCTACATCTCTCGTGCCTTTTTATGTACCATTCTTGCCTCCTTCTGTAGCTCTGTTGCTTCTTTTAGCACTTCTCTTGCTCTTTCTGCACCCTTCGTACCTCTTTCAGCACCTTTGTTACTTCTTTCTGCACTGCTCTTCCTTTTTTCTTCACCCCTCCTGCCTCTTTCTGTACCTCTTTTTCCTCTTTGTGCACCCCTCCTACTTTTTCTGCACCTTTCTTGCGTCTTTTTGTACGTCTGTTGGATCTTTCTGCACCGCTCTTGCTTCTTTCTGCACTTCACTTGCCTCTTTCTGCACTTCTCATGCTTCTTTCTACACCTCTGCACTTCTTTCAGCAATTCTCTTGCCTCTTTCTGCACTTCTCTTCCTTCTTTCTGCACCCCTCCAGCCTCTTTCCGTACCTCTCTTGCTCTTTATGCACATTTCCTCCCTCTTTCTGTACCCTCTTGGCACATTGCTGGTGGGGCGATGAGGTCCTCTTGTGTTCTGAGGACCTCAGGACTAATGTGGACTTCCTCTCCCGAGCAGTAGTGTGCCAGGAGTCGTGCTTGCAGAGTGGTGTAAAAAGGAGGCGTGGCCTTTGAGCCCTCTCAAGATGTATGGGGCTTACTGGAGGTAACAGGGGGCTAATTGGCCCCCAGGGACCCTCAGGAGGAAAGAGGACTTCATCCGCCAACCAAGAGCATGCCAGGAGGCGCATTTGCAGAGTGGTGGAGAAAGGGGGCATGGCCTGTGTCCACCTCTTAGCAATCCCACTGTGTGGAGCTTACTGGAGGTAAGAGGAAGGCTACTTGGCCCATAATGGACCCCTAGCAGTGAAGGGAACTTCAATCCCCATCTGAGCACGCCAGGGAGGGTGTTTGCAGAGTGGTGGGCCTACTATGAGAACTTAGCAATCCTGCTGTGTGGGACTTACTGGAGGTAATAGGAGGGGCATTTGGCTCCAGTAAGTTCCACACAGTGGGATTGCTGAGACGTCTTTGGAGGCCATGCCCCCTTTCCTCACCACTCTGCAAACACTCCTCCTGGCAGACTACGGGATGGGGTATGAAGTCCAATTTACTCCTGAGGGACTTTGGGGCCTAGAAGCCCTCCCTATTTTCTTATTTCAGAGATTCGTCTCCTGCATAACGGGTCCCCGTAACGACAACAAAAAACCTCAAAGATTCATTCTGCGCGCGTCCATGCTACAAGCTCGTAGCACAAAGAAGTGAGCATTTGGGGGTTTATTGTCCCATTGGATACAGCGTATTACAGGATTTAAGTGGGTCTATGAGCCGGGTGTCTGCGGGATTTTTCCTGCTAGACGTGATTTGGAGAGTGTTTTCACTCAGTCAAGAGATATTGATACCCTTGTCCTGATGAAGCCGAAAGGAATTACTGGCTGAAAAGCAACCGTGCCTGCGTCAACATTTATACGAGGAGTCCCATCATTTTGAGTCTTTTTGAAAAAGGAAAGCGCATAGAAAATAATTTGTTTAAAGGTGTTACTCCTCAGGTGCAATATTGACTTCCTTAGATTGAACTGCTTGGAGTAAGGAGTGTACATTCTGATTGTTTTGTTCTCAGTAGGGGTACTTTTTCTGTATGCTTTGTATATGCTGTATATGTTGTATATATTGTATATATGTATTGTATCATATATATGAATGTGATTTAACTGTGACTTGTATTGATTGTCTATGTCCTGTACATATGAGGTGTATATATGTAATTTTGTTTTGATTTGATTGTGCTCTGCCTGTCATATGACACGTATATGAGTTTGAATTTTGTATCTATAGTATTCTGTAAATAACAAGTGGGATCATCAGGGTAATTAACTGTACCTTGAATGAGCATAAATGTTGAATTGGTCCCTCTATACCTTCTTTTTCTTGATATACATCTTTGATGTTTTTGCTCAGGTATAGAAGGGAGGGTGATTTGGGCAAACCCCTAACTTGTATGTACTTGGTTGGAGTTCCAGCACCCTTTCTCCACCACTCTGCAAATGCGACTACTAATTAAAGAAGTGTTTGTAATGTAATAGGTTTTGCATTTGCGAGAGTTAGAGCTATTGACATTGTAAATGTAAAAGATTTTTACTAAAGTTGAGTGGAGTGGATGTACGTTGTGTGTAGTGGCATTATGTGGTAAATTGTGCACTGAAATTATGTAGATAGAAAGTATGTGGTATTTATTTTATAGGAATTATGAAGAGTGGGATTATGTGTTATGGAGAATAATTATGTGGTATGGTAGTCTGTGTTGTGAAGTAGTAACCTCAGGTTTAGTCTTCTACGTTTCCATAAAAGCTCAACTAAGATCTCAGTGAGACAAAAAAAGAAGGATTCACTGAGGAGCACTGGTGAACCTAGTTAGTCTATGAGCAGGGCCACTGGAATGATGTGACTGTTTGGCTGCACTAATCTTCGCACAATTATACATTTTTCGCGTTAGCCACATAATTCATCACCTGCTCCCTAATCTGCAGATTTGAACAAAAAAAGCCTTGTTTCTAGCTCAAACATTACCAAAAATTCAGCGACAATTGTTACAGCGTGGTGGAAGGCCCTTTGCAAACCTAGAATGGTCACCTGTTACTTATTGCTGAATGTTGGTGTTAAATTGGTACTAATGTCTTGCTTCCTTCTGCGCCTCTCTTGCCTCTTTCTGCTTTTATGTTGCTTCTTTCTGCACATTTCTTTATTCATCTGCACCCCTCTTGCCTCTTTCTGTGCCCCTTTTACCTGTTTCTGCACCCCACTTGCCTCTGTCTGCACCTCTGTTCCCTCTTTCTGTTCCTCTTTGGCCTGTTTCTTCAACTCTATTGCCTCTTTCTGCCATTTTCTTGCCTGTTTCTGCACCTCTCGCCTCTTTCTGTACCTCTGTTGCCTCTTTCTGTACTTCTCTTGCTCTTTCTGTACCCTTTGTGCCTCTTTCAGCACCTCTGTTACTTCTTTCTGCACTTGTCTTGCTTCTTTCTGTACCTATTTTGTCTCTTTCAGCACCTCTGTTGCTTTCTTCTTCAGATCACTTGCCTCTTTCTGCACCCCTCTTCTCTTTCAGTACCTTTCTTGCCTCTTTCTGCACCCCTGTTCCCTTTTTCTGCACCTTTCCTGTCTCTTTCTGTACCTCTCTTACCTCTCTCTGTACCTCTGTTGCCTCTTTCTGCATTTCTCTTGACTCCCTCTGCAGCCCTACGCCTCTAACCACCTCTGTTGCTTCTTTCTGCACTTCTAATGCCTCTTCCTGCACCTCTCTTGTTTTTTGTATTACAGATCTCTTGCCCCTGTCTGTACCTCAATTGCCTGCTATGAGCACCTCTGCAGATCTGTTGACTCTTTCTGCACCGCTCTTGCCTCTTTCTGCACCTTTCCTGACTATTTCTGTACTTCTCTTGCTCTTTCTGTACCTATCTTGCCTCTTTATGCATCCCTCCTAACTTTTTCTGCACCCCTCTTGCCTCTTTTTGTACGTCTGTTGGTTCCTTCTGCCCTGCTCTTGCTTCATTCTGCAACTTACTTGCTGCTTTCTGCACCTCACTTGTTTCTTTTTACAACTCTGTTACTTCTCTCAGCAATTCTCTTGCCTCTTTCTGCACTTCTCTTCCTTCTTTCTGCACCCCTCCTGCCTGTTTCTGTACCTCACTTGCCTCTTTCTGCACCTCTCTTCCCTCTTTCTGAAAATCTCTTGCCTCTTTCTATATGTCTCTTCCCTCTTTCTGCACTTATCTTGCCTCCTTCTGCACCTTACTTGCCTCTTTCAGCACCCCTGTTGCTTCTTTCTGCACTTCTGTTCCTTCTTCCTGCACCCCTCATGGCTCCATCTGTACCTCTGTTGCCTCTTTCGTCACATCTCTTGGTTCTTTCTGCACGGCTCTTGCCTCTTTCTGCATCCTTCTTGCCTCTTTCTACACTTCTCTTGCTTGTTTCTGCACCTCTCTTAAGTCTTTCTGCACCTCCATTGCCTCTTTCTGCACTCCATTTGCTTCTTTCTGTACCTCTCTTGCCTCTTTTGGCATATCTGTTGATTTCTTTTGCCCCCCTTCTGCCTCTTTCTGCACCCCTCTTCTCTCTGTGCAACTCTCTTACTTGTTTCTACATCTCTCGTCCCTCTTTATGCACCATTCTTGCCTCCTTCTGTAGCTCTGTTGCTTCTTTCAGCACTTCTCTTGCTCTTTCTGCACCCTTCGTACCTCTTTCAGCACCTTTGTTACTTCTTTCTGCACTGCTCTTCCTTTTTTCTTCACCCCTCCTGCCTCTTTCTGTACCTCTTTTTCCTCTTTGTGCTCCCCTCCTACTTTTTTCTGCACCTTTCTTGCCTCTTTTTGTACGTCTGTTGGATCTTTCTGCACCGCTCTTGCTTCTTTCTGCACTTCACTTGCCTCTTTCTGCACTTCTCATGCTTCTTTCTACACCTCTGCACTTCTTTCAGCAATTCTCTTGCCTCTTTCTGCACTTCTCTTCCTTCTTTCTGCACCCCTCCAGCCTCTTTCCGTACCTCTCTTGCTCTTTATGCACATTTCCTCCCTCTTTCTGTACCCTCTTGGCACATTGCTGGTGGGGCGATGAGGTCCTTTTGTGTTCTGAGGACCTCAGGACTAACGTGGACTTCATCTCCCGAGCAGTAGTGTGCCAGGAGTCGTGCTTGCAGAGTGGTGTAAAAAGGAGGCGTGGCCTTTGAGCCCTCTCAAGATGTATGGGGCTTACTGGAGGTAACAGGGGGCTAATTGGCCCCCAGGGACCCTCAGGAGGAAAGAGGACTTCATCCGCCAACCAAGAGCATGCCAGGAGGCGCATTTGCAGAGTGGTGGAGAAAGGGGGCATGGCCTGTGTCCACCTCTTAGCAATCCCACTGTGTGGAGCTTACTGGAGGTAAGAGGAAGGCTACTTGGCCCATAATGGACCCCTAGCAGTGAAGGGAACTTCAATCCCCATCTGAGGACGCCAGGGAGGGTGTTTGCAGAGTGGTGGGCCTACTATGAGAACTTAGCAATCCTGCTGTGTGGGACTTACTGGAGGTAATAGGAGGGGCATTTGGCTCCAGTAAGTTCCACACAGTGGGATTGCTGAGACGTCTTTGGAGGCCATGCCCCCTTTCCTCACCACTCTGCAAACACTCCTCCTGGCAGACTACGGGATGGGGTATGAAGTCCAATTTACTCCTGAGGGACTTTGGGGCCTAGAAGCCCTCCCTATTTTCTTATTTCAGAGATTCGTCTCCTGCATAACGGGTCCCCGTAACGACAACAAAAAACCTCAAAGATTCATTCTGCGCGCGTCCATGCTACAAGCTCGTAGCACAAAGAAGTGAGCATTTGGGGGTTTATTGTCCCATTGGATACAGCGTATTACAGGATTTAAGTGGGTCTATGAGCCGGGTGTCTGCGGGATTTTTCCTGCTAGACGTGATTTGGAGAGTGTTTTCACTCAGTCAAGAGATATTGATACCCTTGTCCTGATGAAGCCGAAAGGAATTACTGGCTGAAAAGCAACCGTGCCTGCGTCAACATTTATACGAGGAGTCCCATCATTTTGAGTCTTTTTGAAAAAGGAAAGCGCATAGAAAATAATTTGTTTAAAGGTGTTACTCCTCAGGTGCAATATTGACTTCCTTAGATTGTACTGCTTGGAGTAAGGAGTGTACATTCTGATTGTTTTGTTCTCAGTAGGGGTACTTTTTCTGTATGCTTTGTATATGCTGTATATGTTGTATATATTGTATATATGTATTGTATCATATATATGAATGTGATTTAACTGTGACTTGTATTGATTGTCTGTGTCCTGTACATATGAGGTGTATATATGTAATTTTGTTTTGATTTGATTGTGCTCTGCCTGTCATATGACACGTATATGAGTTTGAATTTTGTATCTATAGTATTCTGTAAATAACAAGTGGGATCATCAGGGTAATTAACTGTACCTTGAATGAGCATAAATGTTGAATTGGTCCCTCTATACCTTCTTTTTCTTGATATACATCTTTGATGTTTTTGCTCAGGTATAGAAGGGAGGGTGATTTGGGCAAACCCCTAACTTGTATGTACTTGGTTGGAGTTCCAGCACCCTTTCTCCACCACTCTGCAAATGCGACTACTAATTAAAGAAGTGTTTGTAATGTAATAGGTTTTGCATTTGCGAGAGTTAGAGCTATTGACATTGTAAATGTAAAAGATTTTTACTAAAGTTGAGTGGAGTGGATGTACGTTGTGTGTAGTGGCATTATGTGGTAAATTGTGCACTGAAATTATGTAGATAGAAAGTATGTGGTATTTATTTTATAGGAATTATGAAGAGTGGGATTATGTGTTATGGAGAATAATTATGTGGTATGGTAGTCTGTGTTGTGAAGTAGTAACCTCAGGTTTAGTCTTCTACGTTTCCATAAAAGCTCAACTAAGATCTCAGTGAGACAAAAAAAGAAGGATTCACTGAGGAGCACTGGTGAACCTAGTTAGTCTATGAGCAGGGCCACTGGAATGATGTGACTGTTTGGCTGCACTAATCTTCGCACAATTATACATTTTTCGCGTTAGCCACATAATTCATCACCTGCTCCCTAATCTGCAGATTTGAACAAAAAAAGCCTCGTTTCTAGCTCAAACATTACCAAAAATTCAGCGACAATTGTTACAGCGTGGTGGAAGGCCCTTTGCAAACCTAGAATGGTCACCTGTTACTTATTGCTGAATGTTGGTGTTAAATTGGTACTAATGTCTTGCTTCCTTCTGCGCCTCTCTTGCCTCTTTCTGCTTTTATGTTGCTTCTTTCTGCACATTTCTTTATTCATCTGCACCCCTCTTGCCTCTTTCTGTGCCCCTTTTACCTGTTTCTGCACCCCACTTGCCTCTGTCTGCACCTCTGTTCCCTCTTTCTGTTCCTCTTTGGCCTGTTTCTTCAACTCTATTGCCTCTTTCTGCCATTTTCTTGCCTGTTTCTGCACCTCTCGCCTCTTTCTGTACCTCTGTTGCCTCTTTCTGTACTTCTCTTGCTCTTTCTGTACCCTTTGTGCCTCTTTCAGCACCTCTGTTACTTCTTTCTGCACTTGTCTTGCTTCTTTCTGTACCTATTTTGTCTCTTTCAGCACCTCTGTTGCTTTCTTCTTCAGATCACTTGCCTCTTTCTGCACCCCTCTTCTCTTTCAGTACCTTTCTTGCCTCTTTCTGCACCCCTGTTCCCTTTTTCTGCACCTTTCCTGTCTCTTTCTGTACCTCTCTTACCTCTCTCTGTACCTCTGTTGCCTCTTTCTGCATTTCTCTTGACTCCCTCTGCAGCCCTACGCCTCTAACCACCTCTGTTGCTTCTTTCTGCACTTCTAATGCCTCTTCCTGCACCTCTCTTGTTTTTTGTATTACAGATCTCTTGCCCCTGTCTGCACCTCAATTGCCTGCTATGAGCACCTCTGCAGATCTGTTGACTCGTTTTGCACCGCTGTTGCCTCTTTCTGCACCTTTCCTGACTATTTCTGTACTTCTCTTGCTCTTTCTGTACCTATCTTGCCTCTTTATGCATCCCTCCTAACTTTTTCTGCACCCCTCTTGCCTCTTTTTGTACGTCTGTTGGTTCCTTCTGCCCTGCTCTTGCTTCATTCTGCAACTTACTTGCTGCTTTCTGCACCTCACTTGTTTCTTTTTACACCTCTGTTACTTCTCTCAGCAATTCTCTTGCCTCTTTCTGCACTTCTCTTCCTTCTTTCTGCACCCCTCCTGCCTGTTTCTGTACCTCACTTGCCTCTTTCTGCACCTCTCTTCCCTCTTTCTGAAAATCTCTTGCCTCTTTCTATATGTCTCTTCCCTCTTTCTGCACTTATCTTGCCTCCTTCTGCACCTTACTTGCCTCTTTCAGCACCCCTGTTGCTTCTTTCTGCACTTCTGTTCCTTCTTCCTGCACCCCTCATGGCTCCATCTGTACCTCTGTTGCCTCTTTCGTCACATCTCTTGGTTCTTTCTGCACGGCTCTTGCCTCTTTCTGCATCCTTCTTGCCTCTTTCTACACTTCTCTTGCTTGTTTCTGCACCTCTCTTAAGTCTTTCTGCACCTCCATTGCCTCTTTCTGCACTCCATTTGCTTCTTTCTGTACCTCTCTTGCCTCTTTTGGCATGTCTGTTGATTTCTTTTGCCCCCCTGTTATGGCTGCCTTTTTGCTAGCTCTTTGGAGAAGGAGAATGATGGAGAGTGACTCCAGCCTATCACCCCCATAGCATAGGGATTAGGCCGATAGACAGGGACCCTGCCTTACATATATTAGGGCATTTTCGTACTATTTTCCTTAGAGTAAGGCTTATGAATTTAAGTTAGGGGATAGATATATAAGTATTAGTCATGATTCGCTCATTTGCTAACATGCTGGGCTATTTCCCATGGAGCTATGCATATTGTGGGCTCCGTAGGCCTTAAACGAGACAGACTCCATTTTGCTTTCTGCCCGGTAGCTCGAGAAGGCTTTCTAGGTGAAGTGTAATGTTTTAGTTTTAAGCTGTTGTTCGCTTGGAGAGAACCGGTTCAGGCTGACCCTTATCGAAGGAATGTATTTTTCTCCACTCCGAAGACACAACTTCAGGCCGGCCGGCTGGGAAAGTGTCCTTGGTACGGGGAGGTACAAGAATTTGGTGGGCGGCAGGTTACTGGCCGTGAATTTCCATGAAGGAACGGGCTTTGATATTAGCGGAGGTGTTAGTCAGTTTGTCAGTTAGTCCGTAGGCGGCATCTAGCCGTTAGCATCTCTGCCATTACTCATTTTCATGGTGGACAAGTCGCCATCTTTGAAGTCGGAGAAAGATTTAAGACCGAAACTCTCTGAGAAAGACTGAACGAGAAGTAGCGCGGAGCGCACTGATACTGAGAGAGAGAGAGACGGTAGCTAATAATCAGCAAGGTTCCGGTGTCCTGAGGGGAAGCAGACGAGGTTGAGCCTAGCGGTGCAGACGTGTACTTGTGACGGCTGAGGGTGACTGCGAGGCGAGCCAGGATACAGAGACGAGAAGGGAACCTAGATGACTGCCGAGTCCAGACTTCCCACTAACAAGGTGACCTCTGTCTAACTCTAATAGAATGTGCACTCTAATCTTTACCTTTTCTTTGCAGAATTTATGTTACATAGTAATGTGATTTGTGTCTATTGTTAATAAATACCCTAATTCTTATAGAATTACTGTGTATCTGGTGTTCGTGTTCAATCTAGGTAAACTGCATTCCTAGTCGAGGGCTGTTTAGGTGAACGGATGAGAAATCCCGATCAGGTGAATGGTGATCGAATAAAGAGGGAGTGAGTGGACCTTTGATGCCAAGAGCAGGGAGTACACTATATAATTTGGAACTATATTCAAAGTTATTATTGTAGCTTTATCCCAAGTAGATAACTAAGATATTATCCCGATAACTGTTCATAGGAATGTGGTCGTCGTTGATATGCGGCGTTAATGAGAGCACTGGGGGGGATTACCAGTGTGTATACCCACTGGATTGTGGCTTGAGTAAATGAGAGCACTAGGTGGTCGAACTAGTGTGTAGTTTCGCAGGATCGCGAACGCTTGTGGAAAAGAGAGCATTGGGTTCTGCAGGCCCGTGTGTAGACGCACCGGATTGTGTGTCATATCTGCCCTAGGGTAGAACGGTCTGGGTCAGGGTGGCCGCGAGACCAACTGATGTGAATAAGATATTGTAGAAAATCCATACATGTATATTGTCATTCCCCATCCTTAGGTGCAATCTGTATATATATCTGTATAGCTCTCCATTGTGGATGCGATCTGAGGAGGGAAGGTGAGTACGTTTTGGCTGGGTCATAGGGGCCCCTGGGGGCTGATCCCATCTATTCAGAAAAATCCGGCCATTACATCTGGCGTCACGAACTGTTTACGAAGCCTGTGTGCATTGTGTTGTTTTAATCTTGTTGGTTTGCGCTCGGCTTGTACGTATAAAATTTTGTTTATAATTGTGTATATAATTTTTTGTGTGTCATTATGTTTGCGAAAAAATCATCGTCGGTTTTCAAATTACCGATTCAGATTCCCGGCTGGGAGTCTACGCCTTACGAGGCCTTGGCCCGTGAGTGGGCTGATTCTACTGGTTTGAGTGAGAATTGGTCTTCATGCTTGGAGCAGGCGGAGCCTGCCGATGTGGTATCGTGCCTACAGAAAGCGCCAGTAGTGAAGGGTGATGAGCTTCCTATTTTAGGACGCAGAGGGTGGATTGTTCTTAATGCATATAGAATATTACATGAGAGGTTTGTTCAACTACAGAAACAGTTTAAAGATACGGAAGGACAGTGTGTTGAGTTGCAAAATGCGCATACTTTGTTGCGTTGTCAAAATAAACTGCTTGCCGACAAACTTGAAACATATCAGACCATTGCCGAAAGAGCTGCGGTCCGTATTGCACGATATAAATATAAACATCGTCGTGGGCGTGTGTCTTCCCGCAAAGTGCGTATGGTTGTAGCGAAAGCTGGAATGGATTGGAACCCCGATGAGTGGGACGGTAATATCTGGGATTCTCATACTTCTGACTCCTCGGCAGAGGAGGGTGGTAAGCGCGAGTCCTCTCGCTCTGGACGTGATTGTAAATCTGCTTCATGTATCGATTTAAGTCCTGATTGTGACCGTGCTCGTTCTTCCCGTGTGGATGACGTAGCTTGCCCTGATTGTGCTGTTAAATCTAAGATGCGGGCTTCCTCGGAAGCTCTTCCTGCAGTTTCTGCTCACCCGATTTTTCGACGAAAATTGCAACAGGCCCCTGGTAATCCGGGTGGTATTGCTCTTGATTGTATTGAAGACTTTACTCAGCAGGAGATTAGTGACATTCTGCAACGATTTCGACAACGGCCTGGTGAGGCCTTGCTTACCTGGATGGTGCGTCTTTATGAGCTTGGCGCTGCCGGTATTACGCTCGATGCTGTTGATTGCTTACGATTTTGTTCTTTGAGTTCTGATTCTACGATTCAGGATCATTTTCGGAATTATAATGGTGCTGGTCAAATTTCTTTGCTCCAGCTTGCGTCTGACGGCTGTAATCATAAATATCCAACTGAATCTGATTGGCCTACTGATGAGAAACCGTGGTACACTCTGCGCGATGCGTCGCAACGTTTAAAAGAGGAAGTCATGAAGACGGCTATCTTCCTTAGTACTGCTGACAAGTTATTGGATGGTCTTTTAACATCTTCTGTGCGTAATCGCATTATCCGTTCTTCTCCTGTTGCTTACAAGCAGGTCATGATGACATTATTGATTAACCAAACTGGCAATCCTTTGTCTGTTGTGCTTGAGTCTGTTCGTCAGCTTGGTGAGCTGGGTGAATGGTTTAAACCTGAAAGACAATCTCGATCTGAGGGTCGCACTGGTGGGGACTATAAGTTCTCTAGACGTGACATGTTTCTTGCTCTCGTTGCTGATGGTGTCAAAAGGGAAGACATTGATGGTGAGCCTAATAATATCCTGTGGGATATGTTTCGTAAGCGTGGTTTGGATCGGAAGGAGGGTGCCCGTCGTGTGCGAAAGAATGAGTATGACCGTGGTTCGGATGACAGTGGTGATGAGAGGCGACGTGTGAATTTTGATCGCCGTGATGATCGGCGTTATGAACGTGATGGATCCCCTCGTCGTAATGAAGGGAGGGGGAGAGTGGATGATCGCGAGAGGGGAAGAGATGATCGTGTTTCTGGCAGACGACGAGATGCAAGGAGTTTTTCCCCTGACGTAAGAAAGAGGGAGGATCGTAACAGACTCTCTGACTGTAATTCACATCTTTATGAACCTGACACTAATCCGTTTCGTACTGGAGACGGATATGAACAAGACATTCTGATACCAAAGAAAACTGAGAACATTTACCCTGATTTGTCTTGGTTGACAGAACGCAGGAAAAATGACTAGGAAATAGGTCAAGCTCCGGTACGCAAGTGGGCCCACAGAGATTACAGACCATATGTAGATATTGAGATTTTTTGGAAACATCGTAATATCCAAAGGGCCCGAGCGTTAGTTGATACTGGGGCGGAGGCCACTTTAATTCATGGTAGATCGAGAAAGTTCCATGGACAGTCCTTTACGATTACTGGTCTGGGTGGTAAAGAAACACCCGCGGTTCAGACTGCACTCAAAATTAAAATTGGTAGAATCCCTCGTAGAGAATACTCTGTGTTGGTTGTGCCACTTTTGGAATATATTATTGGAATTGACATTTTGAAAGGTATGACTTTACATTTGGATGATGGATATTATCAATTTGGTACACGACAGTACATTTCGACCAGACCCGTACGGGTTGGCCGTTTACGCATGCCACCTATTAAAATACCTTTAGCAACAAAAGTGATTTCTCAAAAGCAATATCGCATCCCAGGTGGTCATGATGAAATTACCGCTACGATTCAGGATTTGGTTGACGCAGGAGTCATTACTCCGGTCACATCTGCTTGGAATAATCCCGTTTGGCCCGTGCGCAAAAGTGACAACTCTTGGCGCATGACTGTTGATTATCGAGAATTGAATAAAAATACGCCTAAATTGACTGTTGCAGTGCCTGACATCGTCACACTGATTGAGAGAATTCAAAAGCATCCAGGTACGTGGTATGCTTCCATTGATATTGCTAATGCATTCTTTTCAATTCCGATTGCCCCCGAATGTCAGGAACAATTCAGTTTTACATGGAATGGACGTCAAATGACGTTCCGGAGTCTTCCTCAAGGCTATGTACATAGTCCTACGATCTGTCACCGGCTGGTGGCTGAACATTTGTCTGAAGTGCCCACGAATCCACAAGTTCAGGTTTGTCATTATATTGACGACATTTTGATTCAAGGTGAAACGCAAGATCAGGTGCAGTCCCATTTAGATCAGATCATTGACTGTTTGCGAGCGAAAGGCTAGGAAATTAATCCTGACAAATTACAAACTCCATCCCAAGCTGTGACATTTTTAGGAATTAATTGGCATGAGGGTCACAGAGAGGTGATTCCACAGGTTAAACGAAAAATACTTGATTTTGCTGTTCCCAGAAACAAGAAAGAAGCTCAATGTTTTATTGGTTTGTTTGGATTTTGGCGTCAGCATATTCCCCATTTGAGTCAAATCTTAGCTCCACTGTATCGAGTCACTCGTAAAAAGAATGCGTTTGAATGGGGTGAACCTCAACAGACTGCTTTTAATTTGGCTAAAGAAGCTATTCAGTATGCCTTGGATTTGTGGCCCGTGAGTGAAGGTGATGTGGATTTGAATGTATCCGTGGAAGGCCTGTATGCCAATTGGAGTTTGTGGCAAAAGCAGGGCAGACAAAAAGTGCCATTAGGTTTTTGGACCAAAAAGTTACCCGAGGCTGGTGAGCGTTACTCACCTTTTGAAAAACAGTTGCTTGCTTGTTATTGGGCTCTGGTGGATACCGAGCAATTGACCCTAGGCCATGCTGTGATTTTGCGGCCCGAAATTCCCATTATGCAGTGGGTTTTGAGTTCACCTAAATCCCATCGAATTGGACATGCTCAGGAGGCTAGTGTGATTAAATGGAAATGGTACATTCAGGACAGGGCACGTGTGGGCCCGAAAGGTGTGGCAGTCTTACATGAGCGAGTGGCGCAGGCGCCCTCCAATGAGGCGGAAAGTGAATGTTCGGTTCCCGTAGTGCAGGAGTCTCCCGTGAAGTGGGGTAAATCATTTGATGATCTGTCCGCGGAGGATAGAAAACATGTGTGGTTTACGGATGGTTCTGCGAAGTTCATTGGTGACAAAAGACATTGGAAAGCTGTCTCTTTTAATCCGATTACAAAGAAATTGTTAAGCACCACTGGAGATGGTAAGAGTAGTCAATATGCAGAACTCTATGCAGTTTACCAAGTTTTGAAACAGGAACTACCTGGTACATGTCATATTTTCACTGATTCCTGGTCCACTGCAAATGGACTAGCGGTATGGTTACCAACATGGCATTCTCATAATTGGGAATTGCATTCCAAGGAGTTGTGGGGTAAAGAGCTGTGGCAAGAAATTTGGGAATTGCTCCCGCAGAGTACTGTAACAATCTTTCACGTGGATGCTCATACTCCAATTGACTCCCTTGACAAATTTTTTCATAATATTGCAGATGAACAGTCTAAAATTTCTGAGGCAGTGGTTGACATGCAGGATTCTGATTTGGCGGGATTGGCGAAGTGGGCCCATCAGAAAGCAGGACATTTTGGAGAGAAAGCCACTAGCAGGTGGGCTGCCGATAGAGGAGTTCATATTCCCTTTTCTTTAATTAAAGATGTCATTCTACATTGTCCCATTTGCCAACATTCTAGGAAAAAAGAGGTGCCTCAGATTGTTCGAGGTCACTTACATCGAGGTAAATTGCCCGCCCAAATTTGGCAAATTGATTACATTGGTCCGCTCCCTATGAGCAGAAATTGTCAATATATTTGCACAGTGGTTGATACTTATAGTGGCCTTTTGGTCGCTTTCCCTTGCAAAAACGCTACCCAGGTGAATACAATTAAAACCCTGGAGCTAATTATTCTGTACTATGGTGTCCCATTCCAGATTCAATCAGATAACGCATCCCACTTTCGTGGAAGATTGGTGCAAGAATTCTGTACGGAAAATAATATTGATTGGGTGTTTCATATTCCATATTATCCACAAGCTTCAGGACTGATTGAGAGAATGAATGGCTTGTTGAAAGAACAGTTGCGCAAGTTGACTGATGACCGTTACAGCCAGTGGAGAGATGTCCTACTTCAAGCTTTGTTGATTTTAAATAATCGTCCTTTGTTACATGCTGAATCTCCTTTGATGCGTTTATTTCCTCCACATGTTGATGCGAAACCAAATTCTATCTCAACTACTGTAATGTATTGGGAAATTACCCCCGGTGCTTTGGCTCCATGTAGAGCAACCCCAGGTTCCGCAGGCCTCGATCTGCATGCTTTAAATGATGCACAATTTCCAGGAAAAGATCGAATCATTGTTGAAACTGGCATTGGTGTCTGTATACCTGCCGGTAGTTTCGGATTAATTGCCCCTAGATCTGGCCTGGCCCTGAAAGGTGTACAAGTACTCGGAGGAGTGATTGACAGTGATTACCAGGGAGAGATTAAGGTTCTCCTGCTTAATAGCAGTGAGACGGATTTGTTAATCAAAAAGTCTGACCGTGTTGCTCAGTTACTGATTATGCCTGTCTTCAGTGGTGAGATCAAAAAAGGCTCTGCCCCAACGTTGCTAACTGTGCGAGGACAAAAAGGCTTCGGATCGTCTGATCTTCCTGGAGCTAAAATATGGGTGCAATCGCCTAAAAATCCTCCTGAACAGGCTGATATTATTGCGACCGGTCATGACAACACCGTTTTGGTGATGAAGCCAGGGAAAGATGGCTGGGAAGCTGTCCCAGCTGATAAATGTTACTTACGAGAATAATTAAGGCCTGTATTTGTATTCTTTCAGATCATTCTTTGGATTGCTGCTGCAGGATGTGTCGGCGTTGGACTCCTTTTGGCTTGCTACGCCGGGAGAGGAGAGGATCCACCGACGCCGGTTGATGGGATAATAAGAGCCCCGCGGTCTGCGTGGCAGACATCGTCGAATTTCTGGATCACACTTGCGAAGCGGGTGACGAACTCTCCGCATTTTTGCCTTACCCCCATGAAGAGCGTTACTGACATTTTAGCAACCTGTTTGGTGGCTGTCCCTGCATCCACTGAGACTCTTCACCATATTTTCAATGTATCTAATGCCCGACCTAATGTTATTCTGGGCGATTTTGCGGCACACGAATTTTGTCCCTCATGTATTCTTATTCCAGACCTTGATATCCCTATTAATTCCAGAATTACTACTTTTAATATTACCCCTGGAGATCTTTGCTTCATAATGACCTGTAACCCTAAAGCTATTACCGAGTGCCTGCGGCTGAAGCTCCAAGCCGCTACTACTTTTTCACCTCATCAACGTTTGTTATGTTCGAAGAGACTTCCTAATTCATGTCTTTCAGTTAAAAATAATATGACCTGTAAACGATTGTTAGTAGCCACTAGCCATTATCGTTCAATGCTATTGCCAGCTGGATGGCTCTTTTCCTGTGGGAATTCATCTTGGCCCTATATTCCTGCGAATATTTCTGGTGGCCCATGTGCCATCACTAGATTAAGTTTGCTAATGTTTTCCTCACGTCCTACTTCATATTCCCGTATTGTACGTGATTCAATGTCATTGCATGAAGACTGTGATTCCTCTGTTCATCTTTTTTCCAAATCAGAATATCTGGGTTTAGCTTTTTCTATTATTGGAGTGCCAGCATTGGCCGTTTATAATGCCAAAACAATTGGCAAAATGGCCTGCTGGATGGTCAAGTCAATTAACCAAACGTCTACTGTTTTATCAGATTTGTTATTAGACTCCCAAGGTGAACGTAGAGCTATTTTACAGAATCGTGCGGCTATCGATTACTTATTGTTGAAACATGGACATGAATGTTCTGATTTTGAAGGTCTATGCTGTTTTAATTTGTCTGACCATTCTAAAGCTATCCAATCCCACATTAACAAACTCCACGACTTGACTGCAGAAATTAGAGAACATATAGATCAGGGTTTCTTTGACTGGCTTTTTAACTGGCTCCCCGACATGCATTCCCTACGACAAATCTTGGGGGGGGGTTATTGTCGCTATTTGTGTCCTGATAGCTATTTGTTGCTTTATTCAATGCATCCCTTCCCTGCTCCAATTTTTTAGACTTAGTAAGAGTCGTAGATCAGTTAGTTTTGTTTCATATTATTCTTCTACTGATGTTAGCTCCATTTAGTTTGTGGTTAATAGACTGGAGTCAAGGGGTGTAATGTTATGGCTGCCTTTTTGCTAGCTCTTTGGAGAAGGAGAATGATGGAGAGTGACTCCAGCCTATCACCCCCATAGCATAGGGATTAGGCCGATAGACAGGGACCCTGCCTTACATATATTAGGGCATTTTCGTACTATTTTCCTTAGAGTAAGGCTTATGAATTTAAGTTAGAGGATAGATATATAAGTATTAGTCATGATTCGCTCATTTGCTAACATGCTGGGCTATTTTCCATGGAGCTATGCATATTGTGGGCTCCGTAGGCCTTAAACGAGACAGACTCCATTTTGCTTTCTGCCCGGTAGCTCGAGAAGGCTTTCTAGGTGAAGTGTAATGTTTTAGTTTTAAGCTGTTGTTCGCTTGGAGAGAACCGGTTCAGGCTGACCCTTATCGAAGGAATGTATTTTTCTCCACTCCGAAGACACAACTTCAGGCCGGCCGGCTGGGAAAGTGTCCTTGGTACGGGGAGGTACAAGAATTTGGTGGGCGGCAGGTTACTGGCCGTGAATTTCCATGAAGGAACGGGCTTTGATATTAGCGGAGGTGTTAGTCAGTTTGTCAGTTAGTCCGTAGGCGGCATCTAGCCGTTAGCATCTCTGCCATTACTCATTTTCATGGTGGACAAGTCGCCATCTTTGAAGTCGGAGAAAGATTTAAGACCGAAACTCTCTGAGAAAGACTGAACGAGAAGTAGCGCGGAGCGCACTGATACTGAGAGAGAGAGAGACGGTAGCTAATAATCAGCAAGGTTCCGGTGTCCTGAGGGGAAGCAGACGAGGTTGAGCCTAGCGGTGCAGACGTGTACTTGTGACGGCTGAGGGTGACTGCGAGGCGAGCCAGGATACAGAGACGAGAAGGGAACCTAGATGACTGCCGAGTCCAGACTTCCCACTAACAAGGTGACCTCTGTCTAACTCTAATAGAATGTGCACTCTAATCTTTACCTTTTCTTTGCAGAATTTATGTTGCATAGTAATGTGATTTGTGTCTATTGTTAATAAATACCCTAATTCTTATAGAATTACTGTGTATCTGGTGTTCGTGTTCAATCTAGGTAAACTGCATTCCTAGTCGAGGGCTGTTTAGGTGAACGGATGAGAAATCCCGATCAGGTGAATGGTGATCGAATAAAGAGGGAGTGAGTGGACCTTTGATGCCAAGAGCAGGGAGTACACTATATAATTTGGAACTATATTCAAAGTTATTATTGTAGCTTTATCCCAAGTAGATAACTAAGATATTATCCCGATAACTGTTCATAGGAATGTGGTCGTCGTTGATATGCGGCGTTAATGAGAGCACTGGGGGGATTACCAGTGTGTATACCCACTGGATTGTGGCTTGAGTAAATGAGAGCACTAGGTGGTCGAACTAGTGTGTAGTTTCGCAGGATCGCGAACGCTTGTGGAAAAGAGAGCATTGGGTTCTGCAGGCCCGTGTGTAGACGCACCGGATTGTGTGTCATATCTGCCCTAGGGTAGAACGGTCTGGGTCAGGGTGGCCGCGAGACCAACTGATGTGAATAAGATATTGTAGAAAATCCATACATGTATATTGTCATTCCCCATCCTTAGGTGCAATCTGTATATATATCTGTATAGCTCTCCATTGTGGATGCGATCTGAGGAGGGAAGGTGAGTACGTTTTGGCTGGGTCATAGGGGCCCCTGGGGGCTGATCCCATCTATTCAGAAAAATCCGGCCATTACACCCCCTTCTGCCTCTTTCTGCACCCCTCTTCTCTCTGTGCAACTCTCTTACTTGTTTCAACATCTCTCGTCCCTCTTTATGCACCATTCTTGCCTCCTTCTGTAGCTCTGTTGCTTCTTTCAGCACTTCTCTTGCTCTTTCTGCACCCTTCGTACCTCTTTCAGCACCTTTGTTACTTCTTTCTGCACTGCTCTTCCTTTTTTCTTCACCCCTCCTGCCTCTTTCTGTACCTCTTTTTCCTCTTTGTGCTCCCCTCCTACTTTTTTCTGCACCTTTCTTGCCTCTTTTTGTACGTCTGTTGGATCTTTCTGCGCCGCTCTTGCTTCTTTCTGCACTTCACTTGCCTCTTTCTGCACTTCTCATGCTTCTTTCTACACCTCTGCACTTCTTTCAGTAATTCTCTTGCCTCTTTCTGCACTTCTCTTCCTTCTTTCTGCACCCCTCCAGCCTCTTTCCGTACCTCTCTTGCTCTTTATGCACATTTCCTCCCTCTTTCTGTACCCTCTTGGCACATTGCTGGTGGGGCGATGAGGTCCTTTTGTGTTCTGAGGACCTCAGGACTAACGTGGACTTCATCTCCCGAGCAGTAGTGTGCCAGGAGTCGCGCTTGCAGAGTGGTGTAAAAAGGAGGCGTGGCCTTTGAGCACTCTCAAGCTGTATGGGGCTTACTGGAGGTAACAGGAGGGCTAATTGGACCCCAGGGACCCTCAGGAGGAAAGGGGACTTCCTCCGCCAACCAAGAGCATGCCAGGAGGCGCATTTGCAGAGTGGTGGAGAAAGGGGGCATGGCCTGTGTCCACCTCTTAGCAATCCCACTGTGTGGAGCTTACTGGAGGTACGAGGAAGGCTACTTGGCCCATAATGGACCCCTAGCAGTAAAGGGAACTTCAATCCCCATCTGAGCACGCCAGGGAGGGTGTTTGCAGAGTGGTGGGCCCACTATGAGAACTTAGCAATCCTGCTGTGTGGGACTTACTGGAGGTAATAGGAGGGGTAGTTGGCTCCAGTAAGTTCCACACAGTGGGATTGCTAAGACGTCTTTGGAGGCCATGCCCCCTTTCCTCACCACTCTGCAAACACTCCTCCCGGCCGGTAGACTACGGGATGGGGGATGAAGTCCAATTTACTCCTGAGGGACTTTGGGGCCTAGAAGCCCTCCCTATTTTCTTATTTCAGAGATTCGTCTCCTGCATAACGGCTCCCCGTAACGACAACAAAAAACCTCAAAGATTCATTCTGCTCGCGTCCATGCTACAAGCTCGTAGCACAAAGAAGTGAGCATTTGGGGGTTTATTGTCCCATTGGATACAGCGTATTACAGGATTTAAGTGGGTCTATGAGCCGGGTGTCTGCGGGATTTTTCCTGCTAGACGTGATTTGGAGAGTGTTTTCACTCAGTCAAGAGATATTGATACCCTTGTCCTGATGAAGCCGAAAGGAATTACTGGCTGAAAAGCAACCGTGCCTGCGTCAACATTTATACGAGGAGTCCCATCATTTTGAGTCTGTTTGAAAAAGGAAAGCTCATAGAAAAAAAATTGTTTAAAGGTGTTACTCCTCAGGTGCAATAGGGACTTCCTTAGATTGTACTGCTCGGAGTAAGGAGTGTACATTCTGATTGTTTTGTTCTCAGTAGGGGTACTTTTTCTGTATGCTTTGTATATGTTGTATATGTTGTATATATTGTATATATGTATTGTATCATATATATGAACGTGATTTAACTGTGACTTGTATTGATTGTCTATGTCCTGTACATATGAGGTGTATATATGTAATTTTGTTTTGATTTGATTGTGCTCTGCCCCGTCATATGACACGTATATGAGTTTGAATTTTGTATCTATAGTATTCTGTAAATAACAAGTGGGATCATCAGGGTAATTAACTGTACCTTGAATGAGAATAAATGTCGAATTGGTCCCTCTATACCTTCTTTTTCTTGATATACATCTTTGATGTTTTTGCTCAGGTATAGGAGGGAGGGTGATTTGGGCAAACCCCTAACTTGTATGTACTTGGTTGGAGTTCCAGCACCCTTTCTCCACCACTCTGCAAATGCGACTACTAATTAAAGAAGTGTTTGTAATGTAATAGGTTTTGCATTTGCGAGAGTTAGAGCTATTGACATTGTAAAGGTAAAAGATTTTTACTAAAGTTGAGTGGAGTGGATGTACGTTGTGTGTAGTGGCATTATGTGGTAAATTGTGCACTGAAATTATGTAGATAGAAAGTATGTGGTATTTATTTTATAGGAATTATGAAGAGTGGGATTATGTGTTATGGAGAATAATTATGTGGTATGGTAGTCTGTGTTGTGAAGTAGTAACCTCAGGTTTAGTCTTCTACGTTTCCATAAAAGCTCAAATAAGATCTCAATGAGACAAAAAAAGAAGGATTCACTGAGGAGCACTGGTGATCCTAGTTAGTCTATGAGCAGGGCCACTGGAATGATGTGACTGTTTGGCTGCACTAATCTTCGCACAATTATACATTTTCCGCGTTAGCCACATAATTCATCACCTGCTCCCTAATCTGCAGATTTGAACAAAAAAAGCCTCGTTTCTAGCTCAAACATTACCAAAAATTCAGCGACAATTGTTACAGCGTGGTGGAAGGCCCTTTGCAAACCTAGAGTGGTCACCTGTTACTTATTGCTGAATGTTGGTGTTAAATTGGTACTAATGTCTTGCTTCCTTCTGCGCCTCTCTTGCCTCTTTCTGCTTTTATGTTGCTTCTTTCTGCACATTTCTTTATTCATCTGAACTTCTCTTGCCTCTTTCTACAAATCTCTACTACTTTCTGCACCTCTCTTGCCTCTTTCTGCACCTCTGTTGCCGCCTTTTGCACCTCATTTGCCTTTTTCTGTAACCCTCTTACATCTTTCTGCATGCTTTTTGCCTCATTCTGCACCTATGTTCCTTCTTTCTGCACTTCATTTGTTTTTTTCTGCACCTGTCTTGCTTTTTTCTGCATTCCCATTGCTTCTCTCTCCACCCGTCTACCCTTTTTCTGCACTTCTTTTGCTTCATTCAGCGCTTATATTGATTTTTTCTGTACCTCACCTGCCTCTTTATGCACCTCACTTGCCTCTTTCTGAAGTTTCCTGCATCCTTCTGTACTTCACTTGTCTCTTTCTGTAACTCTATTGCCTCTTTCTGCACCTCTCTTACCTCTCTCTGCACCTCACTTGCTTCTTTCTGCACCTCACTTGCTTCTTTCTACACCCCTTTTGCCTGTTTCTGCCCCCCTATTCCCTCTTTGTACAACTCTCTTGCCTCTTTCTACACCTTTCTTCCCTCTTTACGCACCTCTGTTCCTACTTTCCTCACCTATCTTTTCTCTTTCTGCACCCTTCGTGCCTCTTTCAGCACCTCTGTTGCTACTTTCAGCAATTCTCTTGCCTCTTTCTACCCTTCTGTTTTGCCTCTTTCTGCACTTCTCTTGCTCTTTCTGCTCCCTTTGTGCCTCTTACATCAACTCTGTTGCTTCTTTCTGCAGTTATCTTCCTCTTTCTGCACCCCTCCTGCCCCTTTCGGTACTCCTCTTGCCTCTTTGTGCACCTCTTCTATCTCTTTCTGCACCACTCTTGCTTCTTTTTCTACCTCTGTTGGTTCTTTCTGCATCTCTTTTGATTTTTTCTGTACTTCACTTGACTCTTTCTGTACTCCTCTTACCTCTTTCTGCACATCTGTTGGTTCTTTCTGCACTGCTCTGGCTTCTTCCTGCACCACTGTTCCAAATTTCTGCATCCATCTTGCCTTTTTCTGCACCCCTCTTCCCTCTTTCTGTACCTCTCTTGCATCAGTCTGCCCACCTGTTATCTCTTTCTGCATGACCTTTGCCTCTTTGTGCAGTTCTCTTGCCTCCTTCTGCACCTCACTTGTCTCTTTTTGCACATCTGTTGGCACGTTTGCACTGCTCTTGCTTCTTTCTGTACCTCTCTTGTAAATTTCTGCACCCCTGTTGCCTCTTTCTGTGCCCCTTTTACCTATTTCTGCACCCCTCTTGCCTCTGTCTGCACCTCTGTTCCCTCTTTCTGTTCCTCTTTTGCCTGTTTCTGCATCTCTATTGCCTCTTTCTACAGTTTTCTTGCCTGTTTCTGCACCTCTTGCCTCTTTCTGTACCTCTGTTGCCTCTTTCTGTACTTCTCTTGCTCTTTTTGCACCCTTCGTGCCTCTTTCAGCACCTCTGTTACTTCTTTCTGCACTTGTCTTGCTTCTTTCTGTACCTATTTTGTCTCTTTCAGCACCTCTGTTGCTTTTTTCTTCAGATCACTTGCCTCTTTCTGCACCCCTCTTCTCTTTTAGTACCTCTCTTGCCTCTTTCTGCACCCCTGTTCCCTTTTTCTGCACATTTCCTGTCTGTTTCTGTACCTCTCTTGCCTCTCTATGTACCTCTGTTGCCTCTTTCTGCATTTCTCTTGACTCCCTCTGCAGCTCTAAGCCTCTATCCACCTCTGTTGCTTCTTTCTGCACTTCTAATGCCTCTTCCTGCACCTCTCTTGTTTTTTGTATTACAGATCTCTTGCCCCTGTCTGCACCTCAACTGCCTGCTATGAGCACCTCTGCAGATCTGTTGACTCTTTCTGCACAGCTCTTGCCTCTTTCTGCACCTTTCCTGCCTATTTCTGTACCTCTCTGGCCTGTTGCTGTACCTCTCTTGACTCTTTCTGTACTTCTCTTGCTCTTTCTGTACCTATCTTGCCTCTTAATGCATCCCTCCTACATCTTTCTGCACCCCTCTTGCCTCTTTTTGTACCTCTGTTGGTTCCTTCTGCCCTGCTCTTGCTTCATTCTGCAACTTACTTGCTGCTTTTTGCACCTCACTTGTTTCTTTTTACACCTCTGTTACTTCTCTCAGCAATTCTCTTGCCTCTTTCTGCACTTCTCTTCCTGCACCCCTCCTGGCTGGTTCTGTACCTCTCTTGCCTCTGTGCACCTCTCCTACATCTTTATGCACCCATCTTGCCACTGTTTGCTCCTCTGTTGGTTCTTTTTGCACTGCTCTTGCTTCTTTCTGTACCTTACTTGCCTCTTTATGCACATCTCTTCCCTCTTTCTGCAACTCTCTTGCCTCTTTCTACACATCTCTCCCCTCTTTCTGCACTTATCTTGCCTCCTTCTTCACCTTACTTGCCTCTTTCAGCACCCCTGTTGCTTCTTTCTGCACTTCTGTTCCTTCATCCTGCACCCCTCATGGCTCCTTCTGTACCTCTGTTGCCTCTTTCTTCACATCTCTTGGTTCTTTCTGCACTGATCTTGCCTCTTTTTGCATCCTTCTTGCCTCTTTCTACACTTCTCTTGCTTGTTTCTGCACCTCTCTTATGTCTTTCTGCACCTCTATTGCCTCGTTCTGCACTTCATTTGCTTCTTTCTGTACCTCTCTTGCCTCTTTTGGCATATCTGTTGATTTCTTTTGCCCCCCTTCCGCCTCTTTCTACACCCCTCTTCTCTCTGTTCAACTCTCTAGCTTGTTTCTACATTTCTCGTCCCTCTTTACGCACCACTCTTGCCTCCTTCTGTAGCTCTGTTGCTTCTTTCAGCACTTCTCTTGCTCTTTCTGCACCCTTTGTACCTCTTTCAGCACCTCTGTTACTTCTTTCTACGCTGCTCTTCCTTTCTGCACCCCTCCTGCCTCTTTCTGTACCTCTCTTTCCTCTTTGTGCACCCCTCCTACCTTTTTCTGCACCCTTCTTAGCTCTTTTTGTACCTCTGTTGGTTCCTTCTGCCCTGCTCTTGCTTCATTCTGCAACTTACTTGCTGCTTTCTGAACCTCACTTGTTTCTTTTTACACCTCTGTTACTTCTCTCAGCAATTCTCTTGCTTCTTTCTGCACTTCTATTCCTTCTTTCTGCACCTCAATTACCTCTTTCAGCACCTCTGTGCTTTTTTCTGAAGATATCTTGTCCCTTTCTGTACCTCACTTGCCTCTTTCAGCACCTCTGTTGCTTTGTTCTACAGATCTCTTGCCTCTTTCTCTACCACTATTTTTACTTTCTGCACTTCTCTTGCTTCTTTCTGCACCCATGTTCCCTCTTTCTGTACCTAACCTACTTGTTTCTGTACCTCTCTTCCGTCTTTCTGCACCTCTGTTGCTCCTTTCTGCACTTCTATTACCTCTTTCTGTACCTCTTTTGCTTCTTTCTGAACGTCACTTGCCTCTTTCAGCACATCTGTTGTTTTTTTGTTCTGCAGATTTCTTGCCCCATTCTGTACCTCACTTGCCCTTTTCTACACCTCTGTTGCCTTTTTTTGCAGATCTCTTGCCTCTTTCTGTACCCTTCAATTCACTTTCTGCAACTCTCTTGCCTCTTTCAGCCTACTGTTCCCTCTTTTGTACCTTTCCTGCATGTTTTTGCACCTCTCTTGCCTCTTTCTGTATCTCTCTTGCCTCTTTCTGTACTTTTCTTGCTCATTCTGTGCCCTTCACACCTATTTCAGTGCCTCTGTTACTTCTTTCTGCACTGCTCTTCATTCTTTCTGCACCCCTCCTGCCTCTTTCTGTACCTCTCTTTCCTCTTTGTGCACCCCTCCTACCTTTTTCTGCACCCTTCTTGCTTCTTTTTGCACCTCTGTTGGATCTTTCTACACCGCTCTTGCTCCTTTCTGTACTTCACTTGCCTCTTTCTGCACTTCTCATGCTTCTTTCTACACCTCTGTTACTTCTTTCAGCAATTCTCTTGCCTCTTTCTGCACATCTCTTCCTTCTTTCTGCACCCCTCCAGCCTTTTTATGTACCTCTCTTGCCTCTTTATGCACATTTCTTTCCTCTTACTGTACCCTTTTGGCACATTGCTGGTGGGGCGATGAGGTCCTCTTGTGTTCTGAGGACCTCAGGACTGAAGTGGACTTCATCCCCCGAGTCGCGTTTGCAGAGTGGTGTAAAAAGGAGGCGTGGCCTTTCAGCACTCTCAAACTGTATGGATCTTACTGGAGGTAACAGGAGGGCTAGTTGGCCCCAGGGACCCTCAGGAGGAAAGGGGACTTCATCCGCCAACCAAGAGCGTGCCAGGAGGCGCATTTGCAGAGTGGTGGAGAAAGGGGTCATGGCCTGTGTCCACCTCTTAGCAATCTTTGTGGAGCTAGGAGGAAGGCTAGTTGGCCCATAATGGACCCCTAGCAGTGAAGGGGACTTCAATACCCATCCAAGCACGCCAGGGAGGGTGTTTGCAGAGTGGTGGGCCTACTATGAGAACTTAGCAATCCTGCTGTATGGGACTTACAGGAGGTGATAGGAGGGGTAGTTGGCTCCAGTTAGTTCCACAAAGTAGGATTGCTAAGACGTTTCAGAGGCCATGCCCCCTTTTCTCACCACTCTGCAAACACTCCTCCAGGCAGACTACGGGATGGGGGATGAAGTCCAATTTACTCCGGAGGGACTTTGGGGCCTAGAAGCCCTCACTATTTTCTTATTTCAGGGATATGTCTCCTGCATAACGGGTCCCCGTCACGACAACCAAAACCTCAAACTTTCATTCTGCTCGCGTCCATGCTACAAGCTCGTAGCACGTAGAAGTGAGAATTTGGGGGTTTATTGGTTCATTGGATACAACGTATTACAGGATTTAAGTGGGTCTATGAGCCGGGTGGCTGCAGTATTTTTCCTTCTAGACGTGATTTGGAGAGTGTTTTCGGTCAGTCAAGAGATATTGTTACCCTTGTCCTGATGAAGCCGAAAGGAATTACTGGCTGAAACGCAACCGCGCCTGCTTTGGCATTTTTACGAGGAGTCCCATCATTTTGAGTTTTTTTGAAAAAGGAAAGCACCTAGAAAATAATTTGTTTAGAGGTGTTAATCCTCAGGTGCAATATGGACTTCCTTAGAATGTACTGATCGGAGTAAGGAGTGTACATTCTGATTGTTTTGTTCTCAGTAGGGGTACTTTTTCTGTATGCTTTGTATATGTTGTATATGTTGTATATATTGTATATATGTATTGTATCATATATATGAATGTGATTTAACTGTGACTTGTATTGAGTGTCTATGTCCTGTACATATGAGGTGTATATATGTAATTTTATTTTGATTTGATTGTGCTCTGCCCCGTCATATGACACGTATATGAGTTTGAATTTTGTATCTATAGTATTCTGTAAATAACAAGTGGGATCATCAGGGTAATTAACTGTACCTTGAATGAGAATAAATGTTGAATTGGTCCCTCTATACCTTCTTTTTCTTGATATACATTTTCAGCGTTAGCCGCATAATTCATCACCTGCTCCCTAATCTGCAGATTTGGCCTAAAAAGCCTTGTTTCTAGCTCAAACGTTAACAAAAATTCAGCGACAAGTGTTACAGCGTGGTGGAAGGCACTTTGCAAACCTAGAATGGTCACCTGTTACTTATTGCTGAATGTTGGTGTTAAATTGGTACCGATGGTTTGCAAGCCACTCTTGCTTCCTTCTGCACCTCTCTTGCCTCTTTCTGCATTTCTGTTGCTTCTTTCTGCACATTTCTTTATTCATCTGCACTTCTCTTGCCTCTTTCTACAAATCTCTACTACTTTCTGCACCTCTCTTGCCTCTTTCTGCACCTCTGTTCCTTCTTTCTGTACTTCTTTCGTTTTTTCTGCACCTGTCTTGCTTTTTTCTGCATCCCTCTTGCTTCTCTCTCCACCCATCTATCATCTTTCTGCACTTCTTTTGCTTCTTTCAGCACTTACCTTAATTCTTTCTGTACCTCACCTGCCTCTTTATGTACCTCACTTGCCTCTTTTTGCAGTTTCCTGCATCCTTTCGTACTTCACTTGCCTCTTTCTGTAACTCTATTGCCTCTTTCTGCACTTCTCTTACCTCTTTCTGCACCTCACTTGCTTCTTTCTGCACCTCACTTGCTTCTTTCTGCACCCCTTTTGCCTGTTTCTGCACCCCTATATCCTCTTTGTACAACTCTCTTGCCTCTTTCTACACCTCTCTTCCCTCTTTCCGCACCTCTATTCCTTCTTTCCTCACCTATGTTGTCTCTTTCTGCACCCTTCGTGCCTCTTTGAGCAACTCTGTCACTACTTTCAGCAATTCTCCTGTCTCTTTCTACCCTTCTCTTTTGCCTCTTTCTGCACTTCTCTTGCTCTTTCTGCACCCTTTGTGCCTCTTTGTTATGATCGCGGAAGCCGCGAACAACAATTCCCGGCATCCTCCGGGAAAGAACTACCGCTCCCGGCATCCTTCGCGGCGCATCGCGCTCCCGCGATACTGTTCAAAGGGCAAACAGCGGCCGGGGAGCGGTGTCGGTGATTCCGGACCTGACGCTGTTCTTGTCCATGGAGTTCTGGTGATCGGGTGCGGTAAGAGTGTGTTGCTGCGACGCTGAGGGGTTCGAGCACAGCGGCAGCTTGTCTCTTACACGCCCTTACTGTTGATTCCCTTTGCGGAGACCTTGCTTACTTGTACTTGTACTTTTTGGATCATGTGTGGGATTTGACCCGGTTGGTATTTTCGGCCAACGGCGGGTTGTCTTGTGTAGCTATCGAACTTGGGATAGTTACTCCTTTTTTGTGGTGAATTATTAGTTGCTTGTAAATACGAACTGTCCTGGAACTCAACTAAGAGGTATTAGTTGATGATACCATCTAAAGACCTTCCAAAGGAGCCTGGTCTGGAAATGCATTACTGTGTGTAGAAAGGGTATCACGAATCATATGTACATATATGTTTAACTGGAATTGTTGACTTTTGTATTAACAGGGGATTAGGAGGTGTGGGTCACACTCTACCCCTGTGATGTTTAGCGGAGTCACATTTAGGTAGGTGCATAAGGAATTAGGTTGAGTTGTATCAGACACTGTGCACATGTTCTTCTAGACTATTTATGTTTCTATATGTTCTGTTTTCCATAGTTACCTCATATCCAACCCTACGTTGCTTCTACACATCCACGAGGCTTTATCTTTTCTTTTACAGGTAGGAACCCTCATAGCCACAATTATAGAATTGATTCATTTACAGTATAGGGATTTTGTCTTATGCCTGTGTTCTGCTTGTGTCTTACAGATCTCCCTCCCTGCTGTCCCCATCCTTTCCTTCCTTGATCCTTCCTAAATTTTCCCCTCACTTAATCCTGTCAACACTCTGTGCCATAAAGGCTTTCCAGGTGTTGGCTAGATTTAGAGGTGGGCTTACCTTTCTACAAACCGATCCTGAGGACGATTCGCAACAGAATCACCGACCCACGAATTCTTGTCCTCCCGGTCGGGTTGTGCTGGTATGGCAACTTTAGAGGATGTGATAGAAGCTCTGGGTGCGTTACAGTTAGAGGTAGCAGCATCTCGGCTAGAGAATGCGGACTTGAGGGCACGTGTGTATGTTGGCCAACGCAATCCCTTTGATGTGGGGGGCACACCTCCACCTCAACCGGTTGTGGTAGAGATGCCAGTATCAGTACCATTGGCTTCCCCCGAACGGTTTAGTGGGGATTCGGATAAGGTGCAGGTGTTCCTCACCCAGATAGCGTTACACTATTCCTGTAAGCCTATATCGTTTCCCACCAATCAGGCGAAGGTGGCTTTCTTAATTTCTTATCTGGCAGGCAATGCTGCGCAGTGGGCGGTCCCCTTAGTAAATCGCAACGATCCTTCGTTGCATGATTGGGAATCTTTTAAAACTGAATTCCTGAGGGTGTTCGACAGGAGGGCCGATTCCTATACTGCAGACAGAGAGCTATTAGAATTAAGGCAAGGAAAAAAGGATCTCGTAACGTATTTGAATGCCTTTAGACGTTTGGTAACGGAAACCACTTGGCCAGAAAACAAACAAGCGTCCTTGTTTCACCAAGGTTTAAATGATGAACTTAAAGATGTTATTGCGCAAATCGATCCCCAGCCTACCACTTGCGAGGGTTTGATCAACTTGGCCCTACGATTAGACCATAGGTTGGGTGAAAGGAAAGGGGATAACCGAAGGAAACCGGTGGCAGAGACACATGCCGCTAAAGAAACTAGTTCTGGTCCTTCATCGGAGCATATGGAAATAGGGGCAGTTAGAACAGCCTTGACACCAGCAGAACGGGAATCCAGGCGTAAACAGGGCCTTTGCTTATATTGTGGATAGAAAGGCCACTATGTAAGGGAATGCCCTGTGAAGCCTAAAACGAACCGATTCAGGGGTAACCGAGTTGCCGCTGCTGATGCAGAACAGGCATCGGAAAACTAGTAGACTCTAGGAAACAGGAAGGGGTTTCTTGGAGTCCTCTTTATGTCCCTTCACTGAGTAACAAAGACCAATATGTGACAAATCATTTATACATGTCCATTGTACTACTGTTGGCTGGGAAAGAGATTGCAACTTCAGCTATGGTGGATTCTGGGGCAACGGGTATGTTCATAGATTACCAAGAGGCTAAACGCCTGGGAATAGCGTTGGTTCCTAGAGAGACGCCTGAAGAGGTGTATGCTGTGGATGGAAGGAAGCTGAGCATGGGTTCTATTAGTTATGAGACCGAAGCGATTGAGGTGCGGTTGGAAGACAAGCATGTGGAGATGCTTACCTTTTGTGTGATCAGGGCTCCTCAATATGGCATCATCTTTGGATTGCCCTGGTTGGAGAAGCATAATCCCAAGATAGACTGGGACTCAAGAAAGGTGCATATGAGTTCTGAGTATTGTTTGGTTCATTGTTTTCAGGGAGCTATGAGACCTACTCAGGGTTTATTAGGAGGGTCCTGTATCGCTACCGCAGCTGAAAAAAGTGGACAACTCCCTGCTGCATACCAGTCGTTTAGCCAGGTATTTAATGAGGAACAAGCGGAAGGGTTACCACCGCATAGACAGTATGACTGCCAAATCGATCTGGTGCCAGGTGCATCTATTCCATGCGGTAGGATATATGCACTCACGGAGCCTGAAAACCTGCATCTCAGGGAATATCTGGACAAGTTGTTAGCCTTGGGTTTTATACGCCCATCCAAATCCCCAGCCGCATCGCCTCTCTTCATTCCTAAGGCTAATGGAGAGCTGCGCGCATGTGTGGACTTTCGCGCATTAAACGCCATTACTATTAAGAACCGGTACCCTTTGCCCCTGATCAGTGTGTTATTGGAACAAGTGAAAAAGGCCACGATCTTCACAAAACTTGATCTAAAGGGGGCGTATCATTTGGTCCGCATGCGTAGCGGAGATGAATGGAAGACGGCATTCAAAACCAGATACGGTCTTTTTGAGTACAGGGTAATGCCTTTCGGGCTCTCTAATGCCCCTGCGGCCTTCCAGTACTTTTTGAATGACGTGTTCCGTGACATCCTGGACCGCTATGTGATCGTCTATATAGACGACATACTGGTGTATTCTGAATCGGAAGACTTGCTTTATCAACATGTCACCAGCGTGCTTGCTATCTTGCAGGAGAATCATCTATACTGCAAGATTAGCAAGTGCGATTTCCATGTTCATGTGGTGGAATTTTTGGGTGTAATGCTGAGTCCAGAGGGTCAAGAAATGGCGGAGAGGAAGGTGGCAGCGGTACGGAATTGGCCTGTTCCAACCAGTGTGCGGGAAGTACAATGCTTCATGGGTTTCGCCAATTTCTACAGGCGCTTCATCAATCAATTCTCCCGGTTGGTGGCGCCTATCACTCATCTGCTTAAGAAGGGAAAGAGGTTTGTGTGGACGGATGAGGCACAATCCGCTTTTGCGTCCCTCAAAGAAGCATTTGTAACAGCCCCTGTGTTATCGCATCCTGACCCAGGCAAGCCTTATATTGTGGAGGCGGACGCCTCAGAGGTGGCAATAGGGGCGGTCCAGTCTCAACGCAATTCGGATACAGGTCAGTTACACCCGGTGGCGTATATGTCACGTAAATTGAATCCAGCGGAATTAAACTATCATACAGCTGAAAAGGAGTTGCTGGCCATCCGCGACTCTTTTCAGGAATGGCGTCACTTTCTGATGGGTGCCCGTCATGTGGTTACTGTTTATTCCGACCATCGGAACTTGCAGTTTATGTCTGCTGCGCGTCATCTGTCTCCGAGACAGCTCAGATGGATGATGTTTTTCTCCGGATTCAATTTCATCATAACTTTCCGCCCGGGTGCGGACAATAGGAAGGCGGACGCTCTCACTTGCCAGTCAATTGGTGGTCCGACTGAGGATAAGGCTGAGGCAAGCATCGTGGCTCCAGAGAGGTGGTGTGTGTGTTACAGCCAGATACTTTCTTGAGAGATGTTCGGCAGGGAGTGAACTCCTTTGTCTGGAAGACTTGGTTGGGGTGTCATCAGGAATGGAAAATGCATGGGGGCCTGCCGATGTTCCGTAACCGGTTGCTGGTGCCTACACAGGCTCTGAGAAGGCAGGTATACATCTAATGCCATGAGTCACCCTGTGCAGGCCATCTTGGTGTGGCCAAGACATTGGAGCGAGTATTGAGACAGTTCTGGTGGCCCTTGGTGAGACTGGATGTGGGGCGCTGGGTGTCCGCCTGTGCTCAATGTGCTCGTATGAAATCGGACCACGGTCGTACGCAGGGGTTGCTGCAGCCTCTCCCTACGCCGACGAGTCCTTGGGATCGGATATCGGTTGACTTCATCGTCGGCCTTCCAGCTGACAGAGGACATACGGCCATTATGGTGGTGGTCGATTTCCTGTCCAAGATGGGGCATTTTGTGGCTTGTAAACAGGTACCTACGGCTGGTCAGTTGGCTATGCTGCTGATGATCAACGTGGTGAGGTTACATGGATTGCCGAGTGTCATTGTCTCCGACAGAGGGTCGCAGTTCACTGCTCAGTTCTGGAAGACATGGTGTTCTTCATTGCATATAGAGTCCGCCCTTTCCACCAGTTTCCACCCGCAAACGGACGGTCAGACTGAGCGGTTGAACCAAACCCTTAAACAGTATCTAAGATGCTATGTGGAAAATGACAAAGAGAATTGGGTGGACTACTTATGGTTGGCAGAGGTGGCTTACAATAATGCCTCACATGGTTCCACCAACACCTCCCCTTTCTATTGTTTGTACGGCATGCATCCTCGTTTCCTTCCCTTCGTGCAACCAAAAACTGACTCCTTGCTTCCGGGGGTGGTTCATAGAGTGGCACATATCAAAGAGACGATGGCCAAGGTTCAAGAGCATCTACGAGCTGTGAAAAACAAGTATAAGGTTGCGGCGGACAAACACAGGAGGCAAGGACCTCTATACTGTGCAGGTGATGAGGTGTGGTTGTCTACCAGGAATATGCGTTTCCGGAAGCACAGTGTATTCAACCCTAGATACATTGGACCTTATAAGGTACTGAAAAGAATAAATCCGGTGGCAGTGAAACTGAAACTCCCTTCTCATCTCCGCATACATCCAATCTTTCACGTTTCTTTGCTGAAACCATCCTTGTCGAAGGGCCTGTGTCGTCCTTCACCTGTATTGGTTCAGGGCGAGGAGGAGTATGTGGTTCAATGTATCTTGGACTCCCGATTCCGGAGGAGTAAGTTGTGGTATCTGGTGTCCTGGAAGGGGTACGGGCCTGAAGAGAACTCATGGGAACCTGCTCTGGGGGTACATGCCCCAAGGCTGGTGTCCGCATACCACAGGAGATGTCCGTTGAAGCCGGGCCCTGGTCCCCGCGGTTGAGAGAGGGATGTACTGTTATGATCGCGGAAGCCGCGAACTACAATTCCCGGCATTCTCCGGGAAAGAACTACCGCTCCCGGCAGCCTTCGCGGTGCATCGCGCTCCCGCGAGACTGTTCAAAGGGCAAACAGCGGCCGGGGAGCGGTGTCGGTGATTCCGGACCTGACGCTGTTCTTGTCCATGGAGTTCTGGTGATCGGGTGCGGTAAGAGTGTGTTGCTGCGACGCTGAGGGGTTCGAGCACAGCGGCAGCTTGTCTCTTACACGCCCTTACTGTTGATTTCCTTTGCGGAGACCTTGCTTACTTGTACTTGTACTTTTTGGATCATGTGTGGGATTTGACCCGGTTGGTATTTTCGGCCAACGGCGGGTTGTCTTGTGTAGCTATCGAACTTGGGATAGTTACTCCTTTTTTGTGGTGAATTATTAGTTGCTTGTAAATACGAACTGTCCTGGAACTCAACTAAGAGGTATTAGTTGATGATACCATCTAAAGACCTTCCAGGGGAGCCTAGTCTGGAAATGCATTACTGTGTGTAGAAAGGGTATCACGAATCATATGTACATATATGTGTAACTGGAATTGTTGACTTTTGTATTAACAGGGGATTAGGAGGTGTGGGTCACACTCTACCCCTGTGATGTTTAGCGGAGTCACATTTAGGTAGGTGCATAAGGAATTAGGTTGAGTTGTATCAGACACTGTGCACATGTTCTTCTAGACTATTTATGTTCCTATATGTTCTGTTTTCCATAGTTACCTCATATCCAACCCTACGTTGCTTCTACACATCCACAAGGCTTTATCTTTTCTTTTACAGGTAGGAACCCTCATAGCCACAATTATAGAATTGATTCATTTACAGTATAGGGATTTTGTCTTATGCCTGTGTTCTGCTTGTGTCTTACAGATCTCCCTCCCTGCTGTCCCCATCCTTTCCTTCCTTGATCCTTCCTAAATTTTTCCCTCACTTAATCCTGTCAACACTCTGTGCCATAAAGGCTTTCCAGGTGTTGGCTAGATTTAGAGGTGGGCTTACCTTTCTACAAACCGATCCTGAGGACGATTCGCAACACTCTTATAGCAACTCTGTTGCTTCTTTCTGCAGTTCTCTTCCTCTTTCTTCACCCCTCCTGCCTCTTTCGGTACTCCTCTTGCCTCTTTGTGCACCTCTTCTATCCCTTTCTGCACCACTCTTGCTTCTTTTTCTACCTCCGTTGGTTCTTTCTGCATCTCTTTTGCTTTTTTCTGTACTTCACTTGTCTCTTTCTGTACTCCACTTATCTCTTTCTGCACATCTGTTGGTTATTTCTGCACTGCTCTGGCTTCTTCCTGCACCACTGTTCCAAATTTCTGCATCCATCTTGCCTTTTTCTGCACCCCTCTTCCCTCTTTCTGCACTTCTCTTGCCTCAGTCTGCCCACCTGTTATCTCTTTCTGCACGCCTTTTGCGTCTTTCTGCAGTTCTCTTGCCTCCTGCCGCACCTCATTTGTCTCTTTTTGCACATCTGTTGGCACATTTGCACTGCTCTTGCTTCTTTCTGCACCTCTCTTGTAAACTTCTGTGCCCCTCTTGCCTCTTTCTGTGCACCGTTTACCTGTTTCTGCACCCCTCTTGCCTCTGTCTGCACCTCTGTTCCCTCTTTCTGTACCTCTTTTGCCTGTTTCTGCAACTCTCTTGCCTCTTTCTGCAGTTTTCTTGCCTGTTTCTGCACCTCTCGCCTCTTTCTGTACCTCTGTTGCCGCTTTCTGTACTTCTCTTGCTCTTTCTGCACCCTTCGTGCCTCTTTCATTACCTCTGTTAATTCTTTCTGCATTTCTCTTCCTTCTTTCTGCACTTCTCTTGCTTCTTTCTGTACCTCACTTGCCTCTTTCAGCACCTCTTTCGCTTTTTTCTTCAGATCACTCGCCTCTTTCTGCACCCCTCTTCTCTTTCAGTACCTCTCTTGCCTCTTTCTGCACCCCTTCTCCCTCTTTCTGCACCTTCCTTATCTGTTTCTGTACCTCTCTTGCCTCTCTCTGTACCTCTGTTGCCTCTTTCTGCCTTTCTCTTGACTCCCTCTGCAGCCCTTTTGCCTCTATTCACCTTCGTTGCTTCTTTCTGCACTTCTACTGCCTCTTTCTGCACCTCTCGTGGTTTTTTCTGCACCTTACTTGCCTCTTTCAGCACCTCTCTGGCTTTGTATTACAGATCTCTTGCCCCTGCCTGCACCTCACTTGCCTCTATGAGCACCTCTGTGTTTTTTTCTACAGATCTGTTGCCTCTTTCTGCACCCCTCTTTTCTCTTTCTGCACCACTCTTGCCTCTTTCTGCACCTTTCCTGCCTGTTTCAGTACCTCTCTTGCCTGTTTCTGTACCTCTCTTGACTCTTTCTGTTTTTCTCCGGATTCAATTTCATCATAACTTTCCGCCCGGGTGCGGACAATAGGAAGGCGGACGCTCTCACTCGCCAGTCAATTGGTGGTCCGACTGAGGATAAGGCTGAGGCAAGCATCGTGGCTCCAAAGAGGTGGTGTGTGTGTTACAGCCAGATACTTTCTTGAGAGATGTTCGGCAGGGAGTGAACTCCTTTGTCTGGAAGACTTGGTTGGGGTGTCATCAGGAATGGAAAATGCATGGGGGCCTGCCGATGTTCCGTAACCGGTTGCTGGTGCCTACACAGGCTCTGAGAAGGCAGGTATACATCTGGTGCCATGAATCACCCTGTGCAGGCCATCTTGGTGTGGCCAAGACATTGGAGCGAGTATTGAGACAGTTCTGGTGGCCCTCGGTGAGACTGGATGTGGGGCGCTGGGTGTCCGCCTGTGCTCAATGTGCTCGTATGAAATCGGACCACGGTCGTACGCAGGGGTTGCTGCAGCCTCTCCCTACGCCGACGAGTCCTTGGGATCGGATATCGGTTGACTTCATCGTCGGCCTTCCAGCTGACAGAGGACATACGGCCATTATGGTGGTGGTCGATTTCCTGTCCAAGATGGGGCATTTTGTGGCTTGTAAACAGGTACCTACGGCTGGTCAGTTGGCTATGCTGCTGATGATCAACGTGGTGAGGTTACATGGATTGCCGAGTGTCATTGTCTCTGACAGAGGGTCGCAGTTCACTGCTCAGTTCTGGAAGACATGGTGTTCTTCATTGCATATAGAGTCCGCCCTTTCCACCAGTTTCCACCCGCAAACGGACGGTCAGACTGAGCGGTTGAACCAAACCCTTAAACAGTATCTAAGATGCTATGTGGAAAATGACAAAGAGAATTGGGTGGACTACTTATGGTTGGCAGAGGTGGCTTACAATAATGCCTCACATGGTTCCACCAACACCTCCCCTTTCTATTGTTTGTACGGCATGCATCCTCGTTTCCTTCCCTTCGTGCAACCAAAAACTGACTCCTTGCTTCCGGGGGTGGTTCATAGAGTGGCACATATCAAAGAGACGATGGCCAAGGTTCAAGAGCATCTACGAGCTGTGAAAAACAAGTATAAGGTTGCGGCGGACAAACACAGGAGGCAAGGACCTCTATACTGTGCAGGTGATGAGGTGTGGTTGTCTACCAGGAATATGCGTTTCCGGAAGCACAGTGTATTCAACCCTAGATACATTGGACCTTATAAGGTACTGAAAAGAATAAATCCGGTGGCAGTGAAACTGAAACTCCCTTCTCATCTCCGCATACATCCAATCTTTCACGTTTCTTTGCTGAAACCATCCTTGTCGAAGGGTCTGTGTCGTCCTTCACCTGTATTGGTTCAGGGCGAGGAGGAGTATGTGGTTCAATGTATCTTGGACTCCCGATTCCGGAGGAGTAAGTTGTGGTATCTGGTGTCCTGGAAGGGGTACGGGCCTGAAGAGAACTCATGGGAACCTGCTCTGGGGGTACATGCCCCAAGGCTGGTGTCCGCATACCACAGGAGATGTCCGTTGAAGCCGGGCCCTGGTCCCCGCGGTTGAGAGAGGGATGTACTGTTATGATCGCGGAAGCCGCGAACTACAATTCCCGGCATTCTCCGGGAAAGAACTACCGCTCCCGGCAGCCTTCGCGGTGCATCGCACTCCCGCGAGACTGTTCAAAGGGCAAACAGCGGCCGGGGAGCGGTGTCGGTGATTCCGGACCTGACGCTGTTCTTGTCCATGGAGTTCTGGTGATCGGGTGCGGTCAGAGTGTGTTGCTGCGACGCTGAGGGGTTCGAGCACAGCGGCAGCTTGTCTCTTACACACCCTTACTGTTGATTCCCTTTGCGGAGACCTTGCTTACTTGTACTTGTACTTTTTGGATCATGTGTGGGATTTGACCCGGTTGGTATTTTCGGCCAACGGCGGGTTGTCTTGTGTAGCTATCGAACTTGGGATAGTTACTCCTTTTTTGTGGTGAATTATTAGTTGCTTGTAAATACGAACTGTCCTGGAACTCAACTAAGTGGTATTAGTTGATGATACCATCTAAAGACCTTCCAGGGGAGCCTAGTCTGGAAATGCATTACTGTGTGTAGAAAGGGTATCACGAATCATATGTACATATATGTGTAACTGGAATTGTTGACTTTTGTATTAACAGGGGATTAGGAGGTGTGGGTCACACTCTACCCCTGTGATGTTTAGCGGAGTCACATTTAGGTAGGTGCATAAGGAATTAGGTTGAGTTGTATCAGACACTGTGCACATGTTCTTCTAGACTATTTATGTTCCTATATGTTCTGTTTTCCATAGTTACCTCATATCCAACCCTACGTTGCTTCTACACATCCACAAGGCTTTATCTTTTCTTTTACAGGTAGGAACCCTCATAGCCACAATTATAGAATTGATTCATTTACAGTATAGGGATTTTGTCTTATGCCTGTGTTCTGCTTGTGTCTTACAGATCTCCCTCCCTGCTGTCCCCATCCTTTCCTTCCTTGATCCTTTCTAAATTTTTCCCTCACTTAATCCTGTCAACACTCTGTGCCATAAAGGCTTTCCAGGTGTTGGCTAGATTTAGAGGTGGGCTTACCTTTCTACAATCCGATCCTGAGGACGATTCTCAACACTCTTACAGCAACTCTGTTGCTTCTTTCTGCAGTTCTCTTCCTCTTTCTTCACCCCTCCTGCCTCTTTCGGTACTCCTCTTGCCTCTTTGTGCACCTCTTCTATCCCTTTGTGCACCACTCTTGCTTCTTTTTCTACCTCCGTTGGTTCTTTCTGCATCTCTTTTGCTTTTTTCTGTACTTCACTTGTCTCTTTCTGTACTCCACTTACCTCTTTCTGCACATCTGTTGGTTATTTCTGCACTGCTCTGGCTTCTTCCTGCACCACTGTTCCAAATTTCTGCATCCATCTTGCCTTTTTCTGCACCCCTCTTCCCTCTTTCTGCACTTCTCTTGCCTCAGTCTGCCCACCTGTTATCTCTTTCTGCACGCCTTTTGCTTCTTTCTGCAGTTCTCTTGCCTCCTGCCGCACCTCATTTGTCTCTTTTTGCACATCTGTTGGCACATTTGCACTGCTCTTGCTTCTTTCTGCACTTCTCTTGTAAACTTCTGTGCCCCTCTTGCCTCTTTCTGTGCACCTTTTACCTGTTTCTGCACCCCTCTTGCCTCTGTCTGCACCTCTGTTCCCTCTTTCTGTACCTCTTTTGCCTGTTTCTGCAACTCTCTTGCCTCTTTCTGCAGTTTTCTTGCCTGTTTCTGCACCTCTCGCCTCTTTCTGCACCTCTGTTGCCGCTTTCTGTACTTCTCTTGCTCTTTATGCACCCTTCGTGCCTCTTTCATTACCTCTGTTACTTCTTTCTGCATTTCTCTTCCTTCTTTCTGCACTTCTCTTGCTTCTTTCTGTACCTCACTTGCCTCTTTCAGCACCTCTTTCGCTTTTTTCTTCAGATCACTCGCCTCTTTCTGCACCTCTCTTCTCTTTCAGTACCTCTCTTGCCTCTTTCTGCACCCCTTCTCCCTCTTTCTGCACCTTTCCTATCTGTTTCTGTACCTCTCTTGCCTCTCTCTGTACCTCTGTTGCCTCTTTCTGCCTTTCTCTTGACTCCCTCTGCAGCCCTTTTGCCTCTATTCACCTTCGTTGCTTCTTTCTGCACTTCTACTGCCTCTTTCTGCACCTCTCGTGGTTTTTTCTGCACCTTACTTGCCTCTTTCAGCACCTCTCTGGCTTTGTATTACAGATCTCTTGCCCCTGCCTGCACCTCACTTGCCTCTATGAGCACCTCTGTGTTTTTTTCTACATATCTGTTGCCTCTTTCTGCACCCCTCTTTTCTCTTTCTGCACCACTCTTGCCTCTTTCTGCACCTTTCCTGCCTGTTTCAGTACCTCTCTTGCCTGTTTCTGTACCTCTCTTGACTCTTTCTGTTTTTCTCCGGATTCAATTTCATCATAACTTTCCGCCCGGGTGCGGACAATAGGAAGGCGGACGCTCTCACTCGCCAGTCAATTGGTGGTCCGACTGAGGATAAGGCTGAGGCAAGCATCGTGGCTCCAAAGAGGTGGTGTGTGTGTTACAGCCGGATACTTTCTTGAGAGATGTTCGGCAGGGAGTGAACTCCTTTGTCTGGAAGACTTGGTTGGGGTGTCATCAGGAATGGAAAATGCATGGGGGCCTGCCGATGTTCCGTAACCGGTTGCTGGTGCCTACACAGGCTCTGAGAAGGCAGGTATACATCTGGTGCCATGAATCACCCTGTGCAGGCCATCTTGGTGTGGCCAAGACATTGGAGCGAGTATTGAGACAGTTCTGGTGGCCCTCGGTGAGACTGGATGTGGGGCGCTGGGTGTCCGCCTGTGCTCAATGTGCTCGTATGAAATCGGACCACGGTCGTACGCAGGGGTTGCTGCAGCCTCTCCCTACGCCGACGAGTCCTTGGGATCGGATATCGGTTGACTTCATCGTCGGCCTTCCAGCTGACAGAGGACATACGGCCATTATGGTGGTGGTCGATTTCCTGTCCAAGATGGGGCATTTTGTGGCTTGTAAACAGGTACCTACGGCTGGTCAGTTGGCTATGCTGCTGATGATCAACGTGGTGAGGTTACATGGATTGCCGAGTGTCATTGTCTCCGACAGAGGGTCGCAGTTCACTGCTCAGTTCTGGAAGACATGGTGTTCTTCATTGCATATAGAGTCCGCCCTTTCCACCAGTTTCCACCCGCAAACGGACGGTCAGACTGAGCGGTTGAACCAAACCCTTAAACAGTATCTAAGATGCTATGTGGAAAATGACAAAGAGAATTGGGTGGACTACTTATGGTTGGCAGAGGTGGCTTACAATAATGCCTCACATGGTTCCACCAACACCTCCCCTTTCTATTGTTTGTACGGCATGCATCCTCGTTTCCTTCCCTTCGTGCAACCAAAAACTGACTCCTTGCTTCCGGGGGTGGTTCATAGAGTGGCACATATCAAAGAGACGATGGCCAAGGTTCAAGAGCATCTACGAGCTGTGAAAAACAAGTATAAGGTTGCGGCGGACAAACACAGGAGGCAAGGACCTTTATACTGTGCAGGTGATGAGGTGTGGTTGTCTACCAGGAATATGCGTTTCCGGAAGCACAGTGTATTCAACCCTAGATACATTGGACCTTATAAGGTACTGAAAAGAATAAATCCGGTGGCAGTGAAACTGAAACTCCCTTCTCATCTCCGCATACATCCAATCTTTCACGTTTCTTTGCTGAAACCATCCTTGTCGAAGGGTCTGTGTCGTCCTTCACCTGTATTGGTTCAGGGCGAGGAGGAGTATGTGGTTCAATGTATCTTGGACTCCCGATTCCGGAGGAGTAAGTTGTGGTATCTGGTGTCCTGAAAGGGGTACGGGCCTGAAGAGACCTCATGGGAACCTGCTCTGGGGGTACATGCCCCAAGGCTGGTGTCCGCATACCACAGGAGATGTCCGTTGAAGCCGGGCCCTGGTCCCCGCGGTTGAGAGAGGGATGTACTGTTATGATCGCGGAAGCCGCGAACTACAATTCCCGGCATTCTCCGGGAAAGAACTACCGCTCCCGGCAGCCTTCGCGGTGCATCGCACTCCCGCGAGACTGTTCAAAGGGCAAACAGCGGCCGGGGAGCGGTGTCGGTGATTCCGGACCTGACGCTGTTCTTGTCCATGGAGTTCTGGTGATCGGGTGCGGTCAGAGTGTGTTGCTGCGACGCTGAGGGGTTCGAGCACAGCGGCAGCTTGTCTCTTACACACCCTTACTGTTGATTCCCTTTGCGGAGACCTTGCTTACTTGTACTTGTACTTTTTGGATCATGTGTGGGATTTGACCCGGTTGGTATTTTCGGCCAACGGCGGGTTGTCTTGTGTAGCTATCGAACTTGGGATAGTTACTCCTTTTTTGTGGTGAATTATTAGTTGCTTGTAAATACGAACTGTCCTGGAACTCAACTAAGTGGTATTAGTTGATGATACCATCTAAAGACCTTCCAGGGGAGCCTAGTCTGGAAATGCATTACTGTGTGTAGAAAGGGTATCACGAATCATATGTACATATATGTGTAACTGGAATTGTTGACTTTTGTATTAACAGGGGATTAGGAGGTGTGGGTCACACTCTACCCCTGTGATGTTTAGCGGAGTCACATTTAGGTAGGTGCATAAGGAATTAGGTTGAGTTGTATCAGACACTGTGCACATGTTCTTCTGGACTATTTATGTTCCTATATGTTCTGTTTTCCATAGTTACCTCATATCCAACCCTACGTTGCTTCTACACATCCACAAGGCTTTATCTTTTCTTTTACAGGTAGGAACCCTCATAGCCACAATTATAGAATTGATTCATTTACAGTATAGGGATTTTGTCTTATGCCTGTGTTCTGCTTGTGTCTTACAGATCTCCCTCCCTGCTGTCCCCATCCTTTCCTTCCTTGATCCTTCCTAAATTTTTCCCTCACTTAATCCTGTCAACACTCTGTGCCATAAAGGCTTTCCAGGTGTTGGCTAGATTTAGAGGTGGGCTTACCTTTCTACAAACCGATCCTGAGGACGATTCGCAACACTCTTACAGCAACTCTGTTGCTTCTTTCTGCAGTTCTCTTCCTCTTTCTTCACCCCTCCTGCCTCTTTCGGTACTCCTCTTGCCTCTTTGTGCACCTCTTCTATCCCTTTCTGCACCACTCTTGCTTCTTTTTCTACCTCCGTTGGTTCTTTCTGCATCTCTTTTGCTTTTTTCTGTACTTCACTTGTCTCTTTCTGTACTCCACTTACCTCTTTCTGCACATCTGTTGGTTATTTCTGCACTGCTCTGGCTTCTTCCTGCACCACTGTTCCAAATTTCTGCATCCATCTTGCCTTTTTCTGCACCCCTCTTCCCTCTTTCTGCACTTCTCTTGCCTCAGTCTGCCCACCTGTTATCTCTTTCTGCACGCCTTTTGCTTCTTTCTGCAGTTCTCTTGCCTCCTGCCGCACCTCATTTGTCTCTTTTTGCACATCTGTTGGCACATTTGCACTGCTCTTGCTTCTTTCTGCACCTCTCTTGTAAACTTCTGTGCCCCTCTTGCCTCTTTCTGTGCACCTTTTACCTGTTTCTGCACCCCTCTTGCCTCTGTCTGCACCTCTGTTCCCTCTTTCTGTACCTCTTTTGCCTGTTTCTGCAACTCTCTTGCCTCTTTCTGCAGTTTTCTTGCCTGTTTCTGCACCTCTCGCCTCTTTCTGTACCTCTGTTGCCGCTTTCTGTACTTCTCTTGCTCTTTCTGCACCCTTCGTGCCTCTTTCATTACCTCTGTTACTTCTTTCTGCATTTCTCTTCCTTCTTTCTGCACTTCTCTTGCTTCTTTCTGTACCTCACTTGCCTCTTTCAGCACCTCTTTCGCTTTTTTCTTCAGATCACTCGCCTCTTTCTGCACCCCTCTTCTCTTTCAGTACCTCTATTGCCTCTTTCTGCACCCCTTCTCCCTCTTTCTGCACCTTTCCTATCTGTGTCTGTACCTCTCTTGCCTCTCACTGTACCTCTGTTGCCTCTTTCTGCCTTTCTGTTGGCTCCCTCTGCAGCCCTTTTGCCTCTATCCACCTTTGTTGCTTCTTTCTGCACTTCTACTGCCTCTTTCTGTACCTCTCGTGGTTTTTTCTGCACCTTACTTGCCTCTTTCAGCACCTCTCTGGCTTTGTATTACAGATCTCTTGCCCCTGCCTGCACCTCACTTGCCTCTATGAGCACCTCTGTGTTTTTTTCTACAGATCTGTTGCCTCTTTCTGCACCCCTCTTTTCTCTTTCAGCACCACTCTTGCCTCTTTCTGCACCTTTCCTGCCTGTTTCGGTACCTCTCTTGCCTGTTTCTGTACCTCTCTTGACTCTTTCTGTACTTCTCTTGCTCTTTCTGTACCCTTTGCGCCTCTATGAGCACCTCAGTTCTTTTTTCTGCAGATCTCTCGCATCTTTCTGCACCCCTCTTTTCTCTTTCTGTACCCCTCCTGTCTCTTTCTATACCTATCTTGCCTCTTTATGCATCCCTCCTACCTTTTTCTGCACCCCTCTTGCCTCTTTTTGTACCTCTGTTGGTTCCTTCTGCCCTGCTCTTGCTTCATTCTGCAACTTACTTGCTGCTTTCTGCACCTCACTTGTTTCTTTTTACACCTCTGTTACTTCTCTCAGCAATTCTCTTGCCTCTTTCTGCACTTCTCTTCATTCTTTCTGCACCCCTCCTGCCTGTTTCTGTACCTCTCTTGCCTCTTTGTGCACCTCTCCTACCTCTTTCTGCATCCCTCTTGCGCCTTATTGCTCCTCTGCTGGTTCTTTTTGCACTGCTCTTTCTTCTTTCTGTACCTCACTTGCCTCTTTCTGCACCTCTCTTCCCTCTTTCTGCAACTCTCTTGCCTCTTTCTCTACCTCTCTTCCCTCTTTCTGCACTTCTCTTGCCTCCTTCTGCACCGTACGTGCCTCTTTCAGAACCCCTGTTGCTTCTTTCTGCACTTCTGTTCCTTCTTCCTGCACCCCTCCTGCCTGTTTCTTTACCTCTCTTGCCTCTTTGTGCACCTCTCCTACCTCTTTCTGTACTCCTCTTACCTCTTTCTGCATATCTGTTGGTACTTTCTGCACTGCTCTGGCTTCTTCCTGCACCACTGTTCCAAATTTCTGCATCCATCTTGCCTTTTTCTGCACCCCTCTTCCCTCTTTCTGCACCCCTCTTGCCTCAGTCTGCCTACCTGTTATCTCTTTCTGCACGCCTTTTGCTTATTTCTGCAGTTCTCTTGCCTCCTTCCACACCTCATTTGTCTCTTTTTGCACATCTGTTGGCACGTTTGCACTGCTCTTACTTCTTTCTGCACCTCTCTTGTAAATTTCTGTGCCCCTCTTGCCTCTTTCTATGCCCCTTTTACCTGTTTCTGCACCCCTCTTGCCTCTGTCTACACCTCTGTTCCCTCTTTCTGTTCCTTTTTTGCCTGTTTCTGCAACTCTCTTGACTCTTTCTGCAGTTGTCTTGCCTGTTTCTGCACCTCTCGCCTCTTTCTGTACCTCTGTTGCCTCTTTCTGTACTTCTCTTGCTCTTTCTGCACCCTTCGTGCCTCTTTCATTACCTCTGTTACTTCTTTCTGCACTTCTCTTGCTTCTTTCTGTACCTCACTTGCCTCTTTCAGCACCTCTGTCGCTTTTTTCTTCAGATCACTCGCCTCTTTCTGCACCCCTCTTCTCTTTCAGTACCTCTCTTGCCTCTTTCTGTACCCCTTCTCCCTCTTTCTGCACCTTTCCTATCTGTTTCTGTACCTCTCTTGCCTCTCTCTGTACCTCTGTTGCCTCTTTCTGCCTTTCTCTTGACTCCCTCTGCAGCCCTTTTGCCTCTATTCACCTTCGTTGCTTCTTTCTGCACTTCTACTGCCTCTTTCTGCACCTCTCTTGGTTTTCTCTGCACCTTACTTGCCTCTTTCAGCACCTCTCTGGCTTTGTATTACAGATCTCTTGCCCCTGCCTGCACCTCACTTGCCTCTATGAGCACCTCTGTGTTTTTTTCTACAGATCTGTTGCCTCTTTCTGCACCCCTCTTTTCTCTTTCTGCACCACTCTTGCCTCTTTCTGCACCTTTCCTGCCTGTTTCTGTACCTCTCTTGCCTGTTTCTGTACCTCTCTCGACTCTTTCTGTACTTCTCTTGCTCTTTCTGCACCCTTTGCGCCTCTATGAGCACCTCAGTACTTTTTTCTGCAGATCTCTCGCCTCTTTCTACACCCCTCTTTTCTCTTTCTGTACCCCTCCTGTCTCTTTCTGTACCTATCCTGCCTCTTTATGCATCCCTCCTACCTTTTTCTGCTCCCCTTTTTCCTCTTTTTGTACCTCTGTTGGTTCCTTCTGCCCTGCTCTTGCTTCATTCTGCAACTTACTTGCTGCTTTCTGCACCTCACTTGTTTCTTTTTACACCTCTGTTACTTCTCTCAGCAATTCTCTTGCCTCTTTCTGTACTTCTCTTCATTCTTTCTGCACCCCTCCTGCCTGTTTCTGTACCTCTCTTGCCTCTTTGTGCACCTCTCCTACCTCTTTCTGTACCCCTCTTGCCTCTTTTTGCTCCTCTGTTGGTTCTTTCTGCACTGCTTTGCTTCTTTCTGAACCTCACTTGCCTCTTTATGCACTTCTCTTCTTTCTACACCTCTGTTGCTTCTTTCAGCAATTCTCTTGCCTCTTTTTGCACGGCTCTTGCTTCTTTCTGCACCCCACTTGCCTCTTTCTGCACCTCTATTCCCTCTTTCTGCAACACTCTTGCCTCTTTCTACACCTCTCTTCCTTCTTTCTGCACTTCTCTTGCCTCCTTCTGTACCTTACATGCCTCTTTTAGCACCCCTGTTGCTTCTTTCTGCACTTCTGTTCCTTCTTCCTGTACCCCTCCTGCCTGTTTCTTTACCTCTCTTGACTCTTTGTGCACCTCTCCTACCTCTTTCTGTATCCCTCTTGCCTCTTTTTGCTCCTCTGTTGGTTCTTTCTGCACTGCTCTTGCTTCTTTCTGAACCTCACTTGCCTCTTTCTGCACTTCTCTTCTTTCTACACCTCTGTTGCTTCTTTCAGCAATTCTATTGCCTCTTTTTGCACTGCTCTTGCTTCTTTCTGTACCTCATTTGCCTCTTTCTGCACCTCTATTCCCTCTTTCTGCAACTCTCTTGCCTCTTTCTACACCTCTCGTCCTTCTTTCTGCACTTCTCTTGCCTCCTTCTGCACCTTACGTGCCTCTTTCAGCACCCCTGTTGCTTCTTTCTGCATTTCTGTTCCTTCTTCCTGCACCCCTCATGCCTCCTTCTGTACCCCTGTTGCCTCTTTCTTCACGTCTCTTGGTTCTTTCTGCACTGCTCTTGCCTCTTTCTACGTCCTTCTTGTCTCTTTCTACACTTCTCTTGCTTGTTTCTGCACCTCTCTTGTGTCTTTTTGCACCTTTATTGCCTCTTTCTGCACTTCATTTGCTTCTTTCTGTACCTCTCTTGCCTCTTTTGGTATATCTGTTTGCTCCCCTCCTGCCTCTTTCTGTACCCCTCTTCTCTCTGTGCAACTCTCTTGCCTGTTTCTACATCTCTCGTCCCTCTTTATGCACCACTATTGCCTCCTTCTGTAGCTGTGTTGCTTCTTTCAGCACTTCTCTTGCTCTTTTTGCACCCTTCGTACCTCTTTCAGCTCCCCTGTTACTTCTTTCTGTACTTCTCTTCCTTCTTTCTGCACCTCTCCTGTTCCTTTCTGCACCTCACGTACCTCTTTCAGCACATCTGTGCTTTTTTCTGCAGATATCTTGCCCCTTTCTGCTCCTCACTTGCCTCTTTCAGCACCTCTGTTCCTTTTTTCTACAGATCGCTTGCATTTTCTCTACCCCTTTTTTTCTCTTTCTGCACTTCTCTTGATTCTTTCTGCACCCATGTTCCCTCTTTCTGTACCTAACCTACTTGTTTCTGTACCTCTCTTCCCTCTTTCTGCACCTCTGTTGCTCCTTTCTGCAACTCTTTTGCTTCTTTCTGAACGTCACTCTCCTCTTTCAGCACATCTGTTGTTATTTTGTTCTGCAGATTTCTTGCCCCATTCTGCACCTCACTTGCCCTTTTCTACATCTCTGTTGCTTTTTTCTACAAATCTCTTGCCTCTTTCTGTACCCTTTTATTCTCTTTCTGCACCTCTCTTGCCTCTTTCCGCCCCCTGTTCCCTCTTTTGTACCTTTCCTGCATCTTTCTGTACCTCTTTTGCCTCTTTCTGTACCTCTGTTGCCTCTTTCTGTACTTTTCTAGCTCTTTCTGTACCCTTCACACCTATTTCAGCGCATCTGTTACTTCTTTCTGCACTTCTCTTCCTTCTTTCTGCACCCCTCCTGCCTGTTTCCGTAACTCTCTTGTCTCTTTGTGCACCGCTCCTACCTCTTCCTGTACCCCTGTTGCCTCTTTTTTGCAGCTTTGTTGGTTCTTTCTGCACCTCACTTGCCTCTTTCTGTACTTCTCTTGCCTCTTTCTACACCTCTGTTGCTTCTTTCAGAAATTCTCTTGCCTCTTTCTGTACTTCTCTTCCTTTTTTTCTGCACCCCTCCTGCCTCTTTCTGTACCTCTTTTGCCTCTTTGTGCACATTTCCTGCTTCTTTCTGTACCTCTTTTGCCTCTTAGAGTACCTTTCCTACCTCTTTCAATACTCTCTCGCCTCTTTGTGCACCTCTGTTGGTTCTTTCCGCACTGCTCTTGATTCTTTCTGAACCTCACTTGCCTCTTTCTGTACTTCTCTTGCTTCTTTCCATACCTCTGTTGCTTCTTTCAGCAATTCTCTTACCTCTTTTTGCTCTTCTCTTGCTTGTTTCTGCAACTCTTTTGCATTTTTCTGCACCTCTGTTGCCTCTTTTTTGCACATATTTTGCTTTTTTCTGCACCGCTCTTGCCCATTTTGGCACCTTTGTTGCTTCTTTCTGCATCCCTCCCGCATCTTTCTGCACCCCTCTTCCTTCTTTGTGCATCTCTCTTGCCTCTTTCTGAACCCTTCTTCCCTCTTTCTACACCCTTCTTCCCTCTTGGTGCAGCTCTCTTGCCTCTCTCTGCACACCTCTTCCATCTTTCTGCAACTCTCTTGCCTCTTTCTACACCTCTCTTCCATCTTTCTGCACCCCTCTTGACTCTTTTTGCACCTCTGTTGGTTATTTCTGCACTTCTATTGCCACGTCTGCAAACACAGGGCTACTTTTAAGCTGACCTCAGGCTCAGCAGTGCACACATGCAAGTGTAGAAAAGGGATGCTGGCCTCTAAGCTGCCATGCCCTATTATATGCTAGGGACTTAGAGGTAGCTTTAATCCCTCTGCCCTATTATGTACTAGGGCCTTGCAGGGGAGGTCATGCCAATTGCAGGGGTTCCCCAATTTATAGTGTATGTAGATGTTTTCACTGTATTCTAAGTGTCTTTCAGCATATCACTGGCTCTGTGCTAGATTAGTCAGAATCAGTTACCACCAGTACCAGTCAGCAAAAAGTTAGGGCACAAAATGATGTTGCAACAATCTCTCATTCTGCACCTCTGTTGGTTCCTTTTGTATATCTCTTGCTTCTTCCTGTTACTTTCTTCGTCTTTCTGGACTTCTGATGCTTCTTTCTGCATTTCTCTTGCT
>NW_028244748.1:825000-870831 GCF_964263255.1 Lissotriton vulgaris | reverse complement strand
GGAGACCTGATTCCATTGATTCTATTGGCTACACCTTTCTGTAGGGAGGGGTTAACACTAGGGAGGTGTAATCCTACTGTACTTTAGCCAATGGAATCATTGCAGGTAATGTCCCACCCCCTTACTATCTGTTTAAGTAGCAGGGCATCTTCCCACTAACATCCTGTGCTTGAGCTCCGCTGAGTACAGGTGGATATTGGTGGTCAAGATTGTTTATTGCTAGCCAGATAACTTTCTTCTTTAAAACCTTTGGAATGGATACCCCTCTGAGGTAAGTCTATGTGCATGGACTGTTTTTGCAAAGATTTATATTTGACTATATTGAATTTGTGTTTTATTTTGTTTTGCTACATTTTACCTGGATACTGGTACAGCTGTCCAAGTGTTTCAAATTGCATGTCTACTGTATTCCTAATATGTACAAACAGGCAAAGAAGAACTGCACTGAATACAACCTCTTGCTTCAAGGATAAACCTGTTCACACATAGCACCTGCATATGCCACATGCATCACATGCACTGGCACAAGTAGGAATAGTTGGAAGGGTAGAGCTCTCTTTACCAAGGTCATCATTAGGTGCGAGCTAACTATGAGTGGGGGGCGGCTGCGGGCGAAAAGCAGGCCAGAAATCTGAGCCCTCTTTACTAAGGTCATCATTAGGTGCGAGCTAACTACGAGTGGGGGGCGGCTGCGGGTGAAAAGCCGGTCAGAAATCAGAGCGCTCTTTACTAAGGTCATCATTAGGTGCGAGCTAACTACGAGTGGGGGGCGGCTGCGGGCGAAAAGCAGGCCAGAAATCCGAGCGGTCTTTACCAAGGTCATCATTAGGTGCGAACTAACCACGAGAGGGGGCAGCTGCGGGCGAAAAGCAGGTCAGAAATCCGAGCGCTCTTTACCAAGGTCATCATTAGGTGCGAACTAACTACGAGTGGGGGGCAGCTGCGGGCGAAAAGCAGGGAACAAAACTTGCACAGGTGAGTGTGCAAGGCTCCCGAATGTCGTCTACCACGCATACAGGTAATCTGGCCGAATCTATCACACACATACCTGCCAGCGCTGCCTGAGCCACCGGCACACACGAGCCCCCGATGCCGTCCACCACTCATACAGGTAAGCTGGCCGTATCTATCACACACATACCTGCCAGCGCTGCCTGAGCCACAGGCGCACACGAGCCCCCGATGCCGTCCACCACGCATACAGGTAAGCTGGCCGTATCTATCACACACATACCTGCCAGCGCTGCCTGAGCCACCGGCGCACACGAGACCCCGATGCCTTCCACCACGCATACAGGTAATCTGGCCGTATCTATCACACACATACCTGCTAGCGCTGCCGGAGCCACAGTCACACACGAGCGCCCAATGGGCCTGTTGGACATTATATATGTTGGTACTGTTTGCGCATCAATGAAGAGATTGCATGTCTCCTTTCACCGCCCGTCTCAGTGGCTAAGCAGGGCAGAAATTCCAGGAGCTCCGACTTTCTCTTCCTCACACCGAGTTAAAGCCACTCCCCCCCCCCCCCCCACACACACACCATTTCAAGGCCCGCACCCTTGTGCCTGCACGCGCGTATCTTGGGGCCAAGCACCGGACGGGCAGTTTCACCACCAGCCCTGTTGGGGCACACACTCTATGTCCACCCTGTGGGGACCGTGCCAAAGTCACAAATGGTACCCACAAGGCCTGCGCTGCTCACAAAACTTGCACAGGTGAGCGTTCAAGGCTCCCGAATGCCGTCCACCAAGCATACACGTAAGCTGGCCCTATCTATCACACATATACCTGCTAGCGCTGCCTGAGCCACCGGCGCACACGAGCCCCCGATGCAGTCTACCATGCATACAGGTAATCTAGCCGAATCTATCACACACATACCTGACAGCGCTGCCTGAGCCACCTGTGCACACGAGCCCCTGATGCCGTCAACCACGCGTATCTTGGGTCCAAGCACCGGACAGGCAGTTTCACGTCCAGCCCTGGCTACACACTCTCGTCCACCCTGTGGTCTTTACCAAGGTCATCATTAGGTGCGAACTAACTACGAGTGGGGGGCAGCTGCGGGCGAAAAGCAGGCCAGAAATCCGAGCGCTCTTTACCAAGGTCATCATTAGGTGCGAACTAACTATGAGTGGGGGCCAGCTGTGGGCGAAAATCAGGGCACAAAACTTGCACAGGTGAGTGTGCAAGGCTCCCGAATGTCGTCTACCACGCATACAGGTAATATGGCCGTATCTAACACACATACCTGACAGCCCTGCCTGAGCCACCGGCGCACACGAGCCCCCGATTCAGTCCACCAAGCATACAGGTAAGCTGGCCGTATCTATCACACACATACCTGCCAGTGCTGCCTGAACCACCGGCACACACGAGCCCCTGATGCCGTCCACCACGCATACAGGTAATCTGGCCGTATCTATCACACACATACCTGCCAGCGCTGCCTGAGCCACAGCCCTGATCTCTTGACTGGGTGAGAGCTTTCTGCCTAATTCAGAGACTCTGTCCCTCACCACCCCTTGTTGTAAATATTTTTGTCCACCCTAAGCGTGGAAGGGTATTCTCAGATGTGAGACCCTTGCTCATTGCACCATCAGGATTCAAGCAAACCGGGCCGAAGACGGCTGTAATGCCAGAAACCGGTCCCCGGGAGCTTGTTTCCTTCCCAGTGTAAGAATTGGCTTTTGTAGTTTGGTTTGCCCTGTTCCCATCATGCACTGGGACAGGAACAGACTAATTTGCATACAGCCAGGTTCTGAAACTGGGATGGTGCAGTGAGCTAAAAAACGGTGTTGGATCTAGCCCTGATCTCTTGACTGGGTGAGAGCTTTCTGCTTAATTCAGAGACTCTGTCCCTCACCACCCCTTGTTGTAAATATTTTTGTCCACCCTAAGCGTGGAAGGGTATTCTCAGATGTGAGACCCTTGCTCATTGCACCATCAGGATTCAAGCAAACCGGGCCGAAGACGGCTGTAATGCCAGAAACCGGTCCCCGGGAGCTTGTTTCCTTCCCAGTGTAAGAATTGGCTTTTGTAGTTTGGTTTGCCCTGTTCCCATCATGCACTGGGACAGGAACAGGCTAATTTGCATACAGCCAGGTTCTGAAACTGGGATGGTGCAGTGAGCTAAAAAACGGTGTTGGATCTAGCCCTGATCTCTTGACTGGGTGAGAGCTTTCTGCTTAATTCAGAGACTCTGTCCCTCACCACTCCTTGTTGTAAATATTTTTGTCCACCCTAAGCGTGGAAGGGTATTCTCAGATGTGAGACCCTTGCTCATTGCACCATCAGGATTCAAGCAAACCGGGCCGAAGACAGCTGTAATGCCAGAAACCGGTCCCCGGGAGCTTGTTTCCTTCCCAGTGTAAGAATTGGCTTTTGTAGTTTGGTTTGCCCTGTTCCCATCATGCACTGGGACAGGAACAGACTAATTTGCATACAGCCAGGTTCTGAAACTGGGATGGTGCAGTGAGCTAAAAAACGGTGTTGGATCTAGCCCTGATCTCTTGACTGGGTGAGAGCTTTCTGCTTAATTCAGAGACTCTGTCCCTCACCACCCCTTGTTGTAAATAATTGAGCCACAGGCACACACGAGCCTGATGGGCCTGTAGGACTCAAACAAGCGCAAAAGAACTGCACTGAATACAACCTCTTCCTTCAAGGATACACCTGTTCTAATTACGGGTGGGGGAGCAGCTACTTAGGGCGCGGTCATCATTAGGTGCGAACTAACGCCGTGTGTGGGGCTGCTGGTGGCGAAAAGCAGGGCACAAAACTTGCACAGGTGAGTGTGCAAGGCTCCCGAATAGGCATGGGCGGAAAATCCGTTCCGCTCGCGGATTTTGCGGATTTTCGGGAAATCCGCAATCCGCGAGATTTGCGAATCTCCCGCAAAATCCGCAAATCCGCGAGCAGCGGATTTTGCTCGCACTGTTCGCGTGAGTTCGCGCCCCGCGAATAAGTGCAAAATTGCAGAAATACGATTTTAGCAAAACTGAAAGTAACTACTTACCAGGTTCAAAAGTTCAGGCTCATCATTAGTAGCCATTTCCTGTAGTGCTTCCTGAGGGGCCCCTCCAGAGTTCAGTTGCCAGTTGAAACTATTATGTGACCCTGCTCTGAACCTCAGAATGGTTACACATATGCCACAAAGGTCCTGAATTACAGCTAAGGGAGACAAGCAGGAGCCAGGCTGGAAGTTAAAATCCATTAATCAGCCCCTAATTCATTATTGTCAGTTGGGGCAGGGCAGGTGTTGTAACTAATTTTGCAACAATGAAAGCACTTAGCAAGTGCAAAAGATCACTAATCAGGGCGCACTAAGGAAGCAGGTGCCAGCTAAAAAAATATTCTGTGACACATTAATCAGCCCCAAATTAATTCAGGTCACTTGAGGCAGGGAAGGTGTGCTTTGCTTTGCCGAAAATAATGTACACTGGACAACCAGAGGGTGTGGTGATGAAACAGAGGGTGGTATGGGTGGGCCAGAGGGTGGCATGAGTAGTCAGAGAGTGGCAGTGGTGACAGAGAGTGGCAGTGATGAAGAAGAGTGTCCCAAACAGGCTGGACACGTAGAAACAACAAGTTCGCGAAACTTGCGACCCGACAGGTAAGTTCGCAATTTGCGAAAGTGTACAAAACCCTCGCGAACTGGCAGAAACACGGGCGAACACACAAAAAAAAAAATCCGCAAATTCGCGGGAATTCGTGGATTTTGCGGATTGCGAATCCGCAAATCCGCAAAATTCGTGAACGCGAGATCCGCAAAATTCGCTCATGCTTACTCCCGAATGTCGTCCACCACGCATACAGGTAATCTGGCCGAATCTATCACACACATACCTGACAGCCCTGCATGAGCCACAGGCACACACATGAGTTCCCAATGGACCTGTTGAACATTATATATGTTGGTACTGTTTGCGCATCGATGCAGAGATTGCATGTCTCCTTTCACCGCCTGCATCAGCGGCTAAGTAGGTCAGACATTCCAAGTGCCCCCATGTTCCTGTCCTCACACAGAGTTAAAACCACTCCACCCCCCCCCCCACACATACCTTTTCAAGGCCCGCACCCTCGCGCCTACGCCTACGCCTAGGCTCCCGAATGCCGTCCACCACGCATACAGGTAATCTGGCCGTATCTATCACACACATACCTGCCAGCGCAGCCTAAGCCACCGGCGCACACGAGCCCCCGATTCCGTCCACCAAGCATACAGGTAAGCTGGCCGAATCTATCACACACATACCTGCCAGCGCTACCTGAGCCACAGGGGCACACGAGGCCCCGATGCCGTCCACCACGCATACAGGTAATATGGCCGAATCTATCACACACATACCTGACATCGCTGCATGACCCACAGGCGCACACAAGGCCCCGATGCCGTCCACCACGCATACAGGTAAGCTGGCCGAATCTATCACACACATACCTGCCAGCGCTGCCTGAGCCATCTGTGCACACGAGGCCCCGATGCCGTCCACCACGCATACAGGTAAGCTGGCCGTATTTATCACACACATACCTGACATCGCTGCATGACCCACAGGCGCACACGAGCCCCCGATGCAGTCCACCACGCATACAGGTAAGCTGGTCGTATCTATCACACACATACCTGCCAGCGCTGCATGACCCACAGGCGCACACGAGCCCCCGATGCCGTCCACCACGCATACAGGTAATCTGGCCGTATCTATCACACACATACCTGCCAGCGCTGCCTGAGCCACAGGCGCACCCGAGCCCCCGATGTGCCTGGAGACATTACATATGTTGGTACCGTTTGCGCATCAATGCAGAGATAGCATGTCTCCTTTCCCCGCCTATGTCTGCGGCTAAGCAGGGCAGAAATTCCAGGAGCTCCAACTTTCCCTTCTTCACAACGAGTTAAAGCCACTCCACCCCCGTCCCGCCCCCCACCTTTTCAAGGCCCGCACCCTCGCGCCTGCAAGCGCATATCTTGGGGCCAAGCACCGGACAGGCAGTTTCACCACCAGCCCTGTTGGGGCACACACTCTCGTCCTCTCTGTGGGGACCATGCTAAAGTCACAAATGGTACCCAGAGCACCCACGCACACTGAAAATTGCACATGTGAGCGTGCAAGGCTCCCGAATGCAGTCTACCTCGCAAATCAGCTGAAATACATTCTGGAAATGTCAGTCTTCGAGGAGCACCATAACAATAATTTCCTTTCTCATATTTTAATTATGGGAGCAACGTTTCATACACTTACCCCATAGAAGAATCCATGCTGCAAGAAAGGATCGTGGATATCTGGGAAGCACTGTTCAGAGCTGTGGAAGTAATAAAATTTAGTGTAGACTAAGCCTGGCATTTTTGCAGACTGCCAGGTGGGTGGAGACCTGATTCCATTGATTCTATTGGCTACACCTTTCTGTAGGGAGGGGTTAACACTAGGGAGGTGTAATCCTACTGTACTTTAGCCAATGGAATCATTGCAGGTAATGTCCCACCCCCTAACTATCTGTTTAAGTAGCAGGGCATCTTCCCACCAACATCCTGTGCTTGAGCTCCGCTGAGTACAGGTGGATATTGGTGGTCAAGATTGTTTATTGCTAGCCAGATAACTTTCTTCTTTAAAACCTTTGGAATGGATAGCCCTCTGAGGTAAGTCTATGTGCATGGACTGTTTTTGAAAAGATTTATATTTGACTATATTGAATTTGGGTTTTATTTTGTTTTGCTACATATAACCTGGATACTGGTACAGCTGTCTAAGTGTTTCAAATTGCATGTCTACTGTATTCCTAATATGTACAAACAGGCGAAAAATAACTGCACTGAATACAACCTCTTGCTTCAAGGATACACCTGTTCACACATAGCACCTGCATGTGCCACATGCATCACATGCACTGGCACAAGTAGGAATAGTTGGAAGAGTAGAGCTCTCTTTACCAAGGTCATCATTAGCTGCGAGCTAACTACGAGTGGGGGGCGGCTGCGGGCCATAAGCAGGCCAGAAATCCGAGTGCTCTTTACTAAGGTCATCATTAGGTGCGAGCTAACTACGAGTGGGGGGCGGCTGTGGGCGAAAAGCCGGTCAGAAATCCGAGCGCTCTTTACTAAGGTCATCATTAGGTGCGAGCTAACTACGAGTGGGGGGCGGCTGCGGGCGAAAAGCAGGTCAGAAATCCGAGCACTCTTTACCAAGGTCATCATTAGGTGCGAACTAACTACGAGTGGGGGGCAGCTGCGGGCGAAAAGCAGGGCACAAAACTTGCACAGGTGAGTGTGCAAGGCTCCCGTATGTAGTCTACCACGCATACAGGTAATCTGGCCGAATCTATCACACACATACCTGCCAGCGCTGCCTGAGCCACAGGCGCACACGAGGCCCCGATGCCGTCCACCACGCATACAGGTAAGCTGGCCGTATATATCACATATACCTGCCAGCGCTGCCTGAGCCACAGGCGCACACCACGCCCCGATGCCGTCCACCACGCATACAGGTAACCTGGCCGTATCTATCACACACATACCTGCCAGCGCTGCCTGAGCCACCGGCGCACACGAGCCCCCGATGCCGTCCACCACGCATACAGGTAATCTGGCTGTATCTATCACACACATACCTGCCAGCGCTGCCGGAGCCACAGGCACACACGAGCGCCCGATGGGCCTGTTGGACATTATATATGTTGGTACTGTTTGCGCATCAATGAAGAGATTGCATGTCTCCTTTCACCGCCTGTGTCAGCGACTAAGCAGGGCAGACATTCCAGGTGCCCCCACGTTCCTGTCCTCACACCGAGGCAAAGCCACTCCAACCAACACATTTTCCCTTCCCTTTCTTTTTGGAAAAAAAGGTAACCGATGATGAGAAATGGGGTTTTCTGGCGAGTACCAGTCAGTTGTCCCCCCCTGGTGTTGCTACCGTGAGGTAATTTTTTCCTTTCCACACTTTTTCAGTTCTCTCTTTCTCCCTCCCTTTCCCTCTATCTTCCACCCTCTGTCTCCCTCCGTCTCCCTCCCACCACGCATACAGGAAATCTGGCCGTATCTGTCTGTTCAGGTCTGTCCCTGAGTGTGGTGGTGGTGTCCCTGAGTGATGTGGTGGTGTCCCTGAGTGATGTGGTGGTGTCCCTGAGTGATGTGGTGGTGTCCCTGAGTGATGTGGTGGTGTCCCTGAGTGATGTGGTAGTGTCCCTGAGTGATGTGGTAGTGTCCCTGAGTGATGTGGTAGTGTCCCTGAGTGATGTGGTAGTGTCCCTGAGTGATGTGGTAGTGTCCCTGAGTGATGTGGTAGTGTCCCTGAGTGATGTGGTGGTGTCCATGAGTGATGTGGTGGTGTCCCCGAGTGATGTGGTGGTGTCCCTGAGTGATGTGGTGGTGTCCCTGAGTGATGTGGTGGTGTCCCTGAGTGATGTGGTGGTGTCCCAGAGTGATGTGGTGTTGTCCCTGAGTTATGTGGTAGTGACCCTGAGTGATGTGGTAGTGACCCTGAGTGATGTGGTAGTGTCCCAGAGTGATGCGGTGGTGTCCCTGAGTGATGTGGTGGTGTCCCGAGTGATGTAATGGTGCCCCATAGTGATGTGGTGGTGTCCTGAGTGATGTGGTGGTGTCCTGAGTGATGTGGTGGTGCCCCCAGAGTGATGTGGAGGTGTCCCTGAGTGATGTGGTGGTGTCACTGAGTTATGTGGTGGTGTCCTGAGTGATGTGGTGGTGTCCTGAGTGATGTGGTGGTGCCCCCAGAGTGATGTGGTGGTGCCCCAGAGTGATGAGGTGGTGTCCTGAGTGATGTGGTGGTGTCCATGAGTGATGTGGTGGTGTCCCTGAGTGTTGTGGTAGTGTCCCTGAGTGATGTGGTAGTGTCCTTGAGAGATTTGGTGGTGTCCTGAGGGATGTGGTGGTGTCCTGAGTGATGTGGTGGTGTCCTGAGTGATGTGGTGGTGTCCCTGAGTGATGTGGTGGTGTCCCTGAGTGAAGTGGTGGTGTCCCTGAGGTAATCTTGCCTTATCTAACATACACATACCTGACAGCCCTGCATGAGCCACAGGCACACACAAGCCCCCGATGGGCCTGTAGGACATTACATATGTTGGTACTGTTTGCGCATCAATGCAGAGATTGCATGTCTCCTTTCACCGCCTGTGTCAGCGGCAGCCATTCCAGTTGCCCCCACATTCCCGTCCTCACACCGAGTTAAAGCCACTCCACCCCCCCCTCCGTCCGCCACATGTCCCTGAGTGATGTGGTAGTGTCCCTGAGTGATGTGGTGGTGTCCCAGAGTGATGTGGTGGTGTCCCTGAGTGATGTGGTGGTGTCCCTGAGTGATGTGGTGGTGTCCCTGAGTGATGTGGTGGTGTCCCTGAGTGATGTGGTGGTGTCCCTGAGGTAATCTGGCGGTATCTAATACGCACATACCTGACAGCCCTGCATGAGCCACAGGCACAAACGAGCCCCCGATGGGCCTGTAAGACATTATATATGTTGGTACTGTTTGTACATCAATGCAGAGATTGCATGTCTCCTTTCACCGGCACCAGGTACATTGGCACTATTTTGGCATATTTGTAGAAAGTAGAATCACATCTAGGTTCTCTTTCATTTTTTGTTTCATTTTTTGTTTTATTGGTTTCATTTCTTTTTTATATTCCACACACATTTTCCCTTCCCTTTCTTTTTGGAAAAAAGGTAACCAATGATGAGATAAGGCTGTTTAAATATGCCAAGTGTCATGCCTCTAGCTCATTCTTAATTTTCTGAAAGGAGTATTTGGACTTTTCAAATTGCCACCTAAAATTAGGAATTAAGACTTGTAACCTAAAAGAATGACAATGCTTAATACAATCTCATTTATTTTCTGTAAAATACAATACACAGTTATCCTGGGATAATTCTGTCTAGATATGCCATGTTTCATGCATCTTGCTCAATCATAAATTATTCAACTTGCCTGTCAACAATTACATGTTTTACACATATATGGTTTTCCTTAATACTTTTTATATCTCTTTCATTATTTCTATGTACCACCAGCCAGTCTGGGGATGTCCCTGAGCCATGTCTGGGGATATCCCTGAGTGATGTGTGGTGGTGTCCCTGAGTGATGTGTGGTGGTTTCCCTGGGTGATATGGTGGTGTCCCTGAGTGATGTGGTAGTGTCCCTGAGTGATGTGGTAGTGTCCCTGAATGATGTGGTGGTGTCCCTGAATGATGTGGTGGTGTCCCAGAGTGATGTGGTGGTGTCCCAGAGTGATGTGTGGTGCTTTCCCTGGGTGGTGTGGTGGTGTCCCTGAGTTATGTGGTGGTGTCCCTGAGTTATGTGGTGGTGTCCCAGAGTGATGTGGTGGGGTCCCTGAGTAATGTGGTGGGGTCCCTGAGTAATGTGGTGGGGTCCCTGAGTGATGTGGTGGGGTCCCTGAGTGATGTGGTGGTGTCCCCGAGTAATGTGGTGGTGTCCCCGAGTAATGTGGTGGTGTCCCCGAGTAATGTGGTGGTGTCCCTGAGTAATGTGGTGGTGTCCCTGAGGGATGTGGTGGTGTCCCTGAGGGATGTGGTGGTGTCCCTGAGGGATGTGGTGGTGTCCCTGAGGGATGTGGTGGTGTCCCTGAGTGATGTGGTGGTGTCCCTGAGTGATGTGGTGGTGTCCCTGAGTGATGTGGTAGTGTCCCCGAGTGATGTGGTGGTGTCCCTGAGGGATGTGGTGGTGTCCCTGAGTGATGTGGTGGTGTCCTTGAGTGATGTTGTGGTGTCCCCGAGTGATGTGGTGGTGTACCTGAGGGATGTGGTGGTGTCCCTGAGGGATGTGGTGGTGTCCCCGAGTGATGTGGTGGTGTCCCTGATGGTTGTGGTGGTGTCCCTGAGTGATGTGGTGGTGTCCTCGAGTGATGTTGTGGTGTCCCCGAGTGATGTGGGGCTGTCCCTGAGGGATGTGGTGGTGTCCCTGAGTTATGTGGTGGTGTCCCTGAGGGATGTGGTGGTGTCCCCGAGTGATGTGGTGGTGTCCCTGAGGGATGTGGTGGTGTCCCTGAGTGATGTGGTGGTGTCCCTGAGGGTTGTGGTGGTGTCCCTGAGGGTTGTGGTGGTGTCCCTGAGGGATGTGGTGGTGTCCCTGAGGGATGTGGTGGTGTCCCAGAGTGATGTGGTCATGTCCCTGAGTGATGTGGTGGTGTCCCTGACTGATGTGGTGGTGTCCCTAAGGTAATCTGGCGGTATCTAATACGCACATACCTGACAGCCCTGCAAGAGCCACAGGCACAAACGAGCCCCCGAAGGGCCTGTAAGACATTATATATGTTGGTACTGTTTGCGCATCAATGCAGAGATTGCATGTATCCTTTCACCGGCACCAGGTACATTGGCACTATTTTGGCATATTTGTAGAAAGTAGAATCACATCTAGGTTCTCTTTCATTTTTTGTTTCATTTTTTGTTTTATTGGTTTGATTTCTTTTTTATATTCCACACACATTTTCCCTTCCCTTTCTTTTTGGAAAAAAGGTAACTAATGATGAGATAAGGCTGTTTAAATATGCCAAGTGTCATGCCTCTAGCTCATTCTTAATTTTCTGAAAGGAGTATTTGGACTTTTCAAATTGCCACCTAAAATTAGGAATTAAGACTTGTAACCTAAAAGAATAACAATGCTTAATACAATCTCATTTATTTTCTGTAAAATACAATACAAAGTTATCCTGGGATAATTCTGTCTAGATATGCCATGTTTCATGCATCTTGCTCAATCATAAAGTATTCAACCTGCCTGTCAACAATTACATGTTTTACACATATATGGTTTTCTTTAATACTTTTTATATCTCTTTCATTATTTCTATGTACCACCAGCCAGTCTGGGGATGTCCCTGAGCCATGTCTGGGGATATCCCTGAGTGATGTGTGGTGGTGTCCCTGAGTGATGTGGTAGTGTCCCTGAGTGATGTGGTAGTGTCCCTGAATGATGTGGTGGTGTCCCAGAGTGATGTGTGGTGGTTTCCCTGGGTGGTGTGGTGGTGTCCCTGAGCAGTGTGGTGGTGTCCCTGAGTGATGTGGTGGTGTCCTTGAGTGGTGTGGTGGCGTCCCTGAGTTATGTGGTGGTGTCCCTGAGTAATGTGGTGGTGTCCCTGAGTGATGTGGTGGTGTCCCTGAGTGATGTGGTGGTGTCCCTGAGTGATGTGGTGGTGTCCCTGAGTGATGTGGTGTTGTCCCCGAGTAATGAGGTGGTGTCCCTGAGGGATGTGGTGGTGTCCCTGAGGGATGTGGTGGTGTCCCCGAGTGATGTGGTGGTGTCCCTGAGGGATGTGGTGGTGTCCCTGAGTGATGTGGTGGTGTCCTTGAGTGATGTTGTGGTGTCCCCGAGTGATGTGGTGTTGTCCCTGAGTAATGTGGTGGTGTCCCTGAGGGATGTGGTGGTGTCCCTGAGGGATGTGGTGGTGTCCCTGAGGGATGTGGTGGTGTCCCTGAGGGATGTGGTGGTGTCCCTGAGGGATGTGGTGGTGTCCCTGAGGGATGTGGTGGTGTCCCTGAGGGATGTGGTGGTGTCCCTGAGTGATGTGGTGTTGTCCCTGAGTAATGTGGTGGTGTCCCTGAGGGATGTGGTGGTGTCCCTGAGGGATGTGGTGGTGTCCCTGAGTGATGTGGTGGTGTCCCTGAGTGATGTGGTGGTGTCCCTGAGTAATGTGGTGGTGTCCCTGAGGGATGTGGTGGTGTCCCTGAGGGATGTGGTGGTGTCCCTGAGGGATGTGGTGGTGTCCCTGAGGGATGTAGTGGTGTCCCCGAGTGATGTGGTGGTGTCCCCGAGGGATGTGGTGGTGTCCCTGAGTAATGTGGTGGTGTCCCTGAGGGATGTGGTGGTGTCCCTGAGGGATGTGGTGGTGTCCCTGAGGGATGTGGTGGTGTCCCCGAGTGATGTGGTGGTGTCCCTGAGGGATGTGGTGGTGTCCCTGAGTGATGTGGTGGTGTCCTTGAGTGATGTTGTGGTGTCCCCGAGTGATGTGGTGGTGTCCCTGAGGGATGTGGTGGTGTCCCTGAGGGATGTGGTGGTGTCCCTGAGGGATGTGGTGGTGTCCCCGAGTGATGTGGTGGTGTCCCTGAGGGTTGTGGTGGTGTCCCTGAGTGATGTGGTGGTGTCCTCGAGTGATGTTGTGGTGTCCCCGAGTGATGTGGGGATGTCCCTGAGGGATGTGGTGGTGTCCCTGAGTGATGTGGTGGTGTCCCTGAGGGATGTAGTGGTGTCCCCGAGTGATGTGGTGGTGTCCCCGAGGGATGTGGTGGTGTCCCTGAGTGATGTGGTGGTGTCCCTGAGGGTTGTGGTGGTGTCCCTGAGGGTTGTGGTGGTGTCCCTGAGGGATGTGGTGGTGTCCCTGAGGGATGTGGTGGTGTCCCTGAGTGATGTGGTTGGGTTCCTTGATGGATGTGGTGGTGTCCTTGAGTGGTGTGGTGGTGTCCCTGAGCAGTGTGGAGGTGTCCCTGAGTGGTGTGGTGGTGTCCCTGAGTCATGTGTGTTTGCAGGTGGCTCCTTGGCCTAAATGAGCCTACCTTTCCTTCAGCCTGGTGCAAACTGCCTGTCATGTTAGGTCCTGACACCCTGAGCTGAAGGATTAGGATAAGGTCACACTTGATGCTTACAATGACATGACCATCAGAGAGCCAGATCATATCCAAAGTTCAACCTGCCTGTCAACAATAAAATGTTTTACAGATATGTGGTTTTCCTTAATTCTTTTTATATCTCTTTCATTATTTCTATGTGTTAATAGCAGTATATTTAATGTCATTCTGTTTAAAAAAATGTGCTATTCTAAATGTGCAACTTTTTTTTCCATCTTAGCAAAGTCAATCGCATTCCTCTTGTTTGCTTGAAGTGTTTAAAAAACAGTTTGCAGTTGCCACTTCACTTGTCTAGAGTTTGCATGAAGCAAACCACTCCTGAAGAGATTAGAAAAACAGTCAAAGAAGCTAGATCATCCATGATTGACCATCTTGCGAAGGGAAGGATCTAAAATTATGAAAATCTCAAGCTTCTTATCAATGAAGAGGCCCTGATACCTGTTATAAAAATGTTGGAAACAAATGGTTGTTTCGTTGTTGGAAAACCTGTTGATCCAGTTGTTGTGTAAGTAAACAATCTTTCGGTAATTATTGTTAGTTTGCTATAATTGTTAGCTCTTAATACATTATCAATTGTTATATATCCTCTATTTCACTAACAGATGATTTTAATTTCGGGGGGGGGGGGGGGGGGGGGGTCTCCATTCTATTCATGCATATTGTTGCAACCTTGTAAGGAAATCTATGTTTTTTATTACCTTGTATATTTGTCCACTTTATTTTTAAGGCTCAAATATAGTCCTTTCTTTTTAGACTTCCTGTGACATCAGAAAAGAAATGGATGCTAACCTTCAGATAGACGAGGAAGAAGGAACTGAGAAAGAATCTGAATTATATCAACCGTAAGTTTAAATAACCACTATCTGTTTGCATCACCTGCATTTTGGTTAACTATTTAATCTTAAACTGTTTGATTTCTAAAACGTTTCACCATTCAATTCAACAGCCCAAAAAGAAAATCATGGCAGACATCCATACCCAAGAAGCTTAGTGACATGGGACTTTACCGGAAGCATTCCTTGGATTGCCAACTTTTAGTTGGTTTCCGGAACTATTTGAAAGAGGATCTCTCCGTCTGCAACTTCAAACAAGAGGTAATATAAAAAAGGCTCTTACTACTATAGCTGTTTCTACTGCGAATACTATTAATCATGATTTTCAGCAAATTATATAATAACTGTTATCTGTATTTTTTAAATTAAAACTGGAAAATGTAGCAAGATTCCTATATTTCTACAAACCTGAAGAACCAACTACGGATTTCATTAAAAACATCCCTCGGACAGGCCTGGCCCAGCAGACAATTGTCAACGACATGAAAAATCTAAAGCGTTTTGTCCATTACCTTTCTGTTGCTACAGATTTAAGAGAGAGCGAACTTGACCTATATTCAGCCGCTCAGCATTTTCTCTGGGTAATGAAGTACATGCAGAAAAAAATGAGTAGAGGCATTTCTAAAGAAGTAACACAAAGAAGGTAAAAGTTTATGATTTGTTAAGTACAATAGCCATCAGATGAAAATAAACAGTAACATTTCCTATAACTGTAGATTCAAATTTTCTCTCTGACACTTATCATGACTTTCCACATATGTCTTAGGTACACAGAGTTTACTGCAGAAAAAATAACCGCTGGAAACTGCTTACGTATCTTGATGAAAGCAAAGGAGGAATTCCTTGAAGTCATCGAAAAACTCGCCAACAAGCAGAAATTCTCTGTGCAGGATTCACTACTGGTTTTATACTATTGCTCCTAAAACATGTACAAAGACCTGGTGTTGTGAAGAATTTTCAAGTATGGTAACGAAATAAAAACAATTACTAGAATCCATCAAAGTAGCATCAGAGCCTTCCTTCTTCCTCTGCATGACCATGCTTAATTTTTGTATCTCTTAAAAGAAGGACTTTTAAAGGATTATAAACACTACGTAATTATTATAAATATCTCACAATTTTGCATGTTAAAGAATGGGAAGAAATTTTATAATAACAGCAAATGATATAGTAACTGTTTCTGTTTGTTTTTTAATTAAAGCTGGACAATGTAGCAACATTTGTATTTTTCTACAATCCTGAAACACCAACTACAGATTTTATTAACCACATGGCTGCTAGGCGTTTTCCCGTCCTGCGCTAAAAAAAACAAAATCCCATAAATCATGACGAGCTGGCCTTGTCATCCGCGCACGGCAGGTAAGCGCCATGACGAGCCCAGCTCGTCATTAGCTTCAAAGGGGTTAAGAACATTCATCGGACACGCAAATGTTTCAATCAGCTAATCATTGGAGCCTTCCTTCTTCCTCTGCAAAACCATGCTCAATGGTTAATTGTTGTATCTCTTAAAAGAAGGACTTTTAAAGAATTATAAACACTATGTAATGTATGTATCTCACAATTTTGCAGGTTAAAAAATGGAAAGAACGAAGATCATACCATGATGAGGACAAAAACTATTATTCAATTGTTGCAGTCAAAGAACACATGACGGCAGCTCAGCAGATTGCATCATTTTGTTTAAGCGTGAAGTAGAACAGGTATTCAGTAATGAGGACACTGTTCATAACAAGATAGTCACATACCCAGCACTGCTACGTTAGATACAATCTTTGCATCCCTGTAATTGTTTGTTTTAAAACTGATTATTTGAGTGCCATTCATTTAGTCTATAGACAGTTCAATTCGCATTGACCTTTAACATATTACAGATTGTGAATACTTCAGTCACAGATGCATTTGTAATGTGAATTCATATTAGTTTTTCTCTTTTCTTGCAGTGGTTTGAGCAATATCTCACATCGATCACGCCTAACATGTTAAGGAAAAGGAAGACTGCTTCAACAGATGATTCATTTTTCATATCATCCACTGGGGGAGCAATATATAATCCGTCTAATGATCTCCACCGTTTTCATGAAAGGTATTATTGCAGTGATTGCTGCACACTTTTGATTTTACATGCTCCTAATGGCTGATGTTTGTCTATAAGTTTAATAGGGATATGGGTTAATTTGACATCCAAATAGATGGCTTTAGTATTACCTCTGTTGAGAATTGTATCAGCTCACGAGCCAAATAAATCCTTGAAATAAATATGCATAGAAAGTCGAACAGGTGTCACATGTAAATAATTCCTACAGGTACAGTGTCCCTTCGATAACAAGCCAGCAAGCGAGACGGGTATTCGAGACTGCAACCAAAAAAGGCTGCTCTGATGCGGAAAAAAGCCTTGTGCTGATTATATGGCGCATTCTACACCGACTGCAGAAAAGCACTACAAAATGATGAGGGCGGAAAATATCTGTGCTGCAGCAAAACTGCTGAATAAGCTACCCAGGAAACACCACAGTGAGAAAACAATCATTGTTTTTGCTCTCTCTTTGACTTCTAGAAAACACGGTTGCAATACAATAATCATTAGACTTCAATGACAAATAATTGTTATATTTAGACCTTTATTTCAAACAATAACTAGCCATTAATACTGTTTGTGTTCATTTACAGAGACTTGAAACAAAAGTCTACAGTGCCTTTTACTGCCCTCCCTCAAGAGCAACATCAAAGGTATGCAATGTAATATGTTCTCTTTTGTTTTTTTAAATATAATTCCCTATGTCATAAATGTATGCAAACTTTGTAGATCATGTTTTACTTTTTTCTGTTCTTTAATTTATATATATATATATTCTGTAAGATGTTGTTTCAGAATTCAGTTACAAAAATTAAAAGGCTTTCTTCCATTTTGCAAATCTAAAATAACCAAGCCTGTGAATGATCTCTTTTGCAATCATTCTCTTTTTATCCCCTTCCACACTCATGACGAGCCCAGCTCGTCATGGAGCAGGGCGCTCGCACGCTGATGCCGAGCTGGGCTCGTCATGAATAAAGGAAAATAGCAATTCCCAGCACAGCAGGGGAAAACGCCTAGCAGCCATGGTGCTAACACACAGCACTATTGTGATATGCTATTGCCATAATTTAAAAAAACATTTCTGTATATTTAAAGGGCATTCAGAGCGACAAGTCAATTTCCAACGTTTCTGCATACAATGGGCATGATATGCTTAAGCATATTAAATCTAAATTCCCAATTACACTTGATGGTGAACCACCCAAAAAAAAGTCCATGTTTATGTCACTCTGAAATTGAAACGCCTGGTAGATTGCTACAAACTTCCAAAAAGAAATACAATGTGAAGCCAGTCCTAGAGACAGTTCTCACAGGTGACACATATTATACTATTTTGTTTGTGGCATTGGAAACGATTATGAACAAATGCGAAGTGATGTATGACTACGCTTTGTCAACCAGATGCCACAGAGGACAGGTGCCACCCTGGATGGATTAAACTAATTCTGACAAACTATTTGTGGCATTTTTAGAGTTTGGAGTAATGCTGACTCCATCACAAATGAAGACCCTTATCAATAGAACTCTCTGCACCTTCGTTATTGGACTATAGTTCTTATTGTAAACATTTATATAATACATTTTGTAAATATTGTTTTCCATGTTAATTTTAATTAAATCTCCCGGTGTTATGAAATAAAAATTTTTGATATTTCCGTCTGTAATTTTCCATATTTCTTTTTTGTCAACACAATCTGTCTTTTTCCGTATTTATTTTTTAATAAAAAGTGTTGTGAAACAATATAGCTGAAACTGGTGCATTTCCACATGTATGTAACCAATAAATAAGTTGTCATGCTTGAATGCCTGTCATGTTTCATTAGTATGAACACCCACAGAAGATAATTCAATGCACCAATATAAAAATATGCACATTTCAGTATCATCCTTGTGCCTATCTATTGCTGTTTATCCCTTATGTCTATGCTATTTTAACCCAAGATGACATAGCTTGAGTGTCTAAGACCTACTTCTGGCCTTCCAGGGGTGACTTTTTCAACTTTTTGGTTTTTAGGGGGCAAAGTCATTACTTCTACCCACCCCGAGGTGCTCAAAATCGGGTACGATATCAGGTTTTTCCCTTGGCTGGAACCTGAAAAAAAACCTCCATATAATACCAAAGGTATACAGATAACATCAAAGCATCATATCTGACCTTTCTAACAAGGGTATTTATCTTTTGTTCACTCAAACAGTGTCTCTGATACCCAGCCTGAGCTATTTGAAAAATTAGCAAAACTTGCTAGAAGTACTCACTATTAGCGATTTTTGCTAATTTTCAGTATCAACCCTCATGACTGTTTCTGGGTCCCTGTGGCCACCAGAACCCCATATTACATCTCAGGTGATATAGCAAGAATGGCCAGGACTCATTTCCAGCCTCCAGGTATATGTCTAACTCCTATTTGTGACATTTCGAGGTGTTTGGTGTTAAACTCATTTATCCATGATAGGCCATAGAGCTCAGAGTCACATCCCATTTCTAGTTCTGGACCCAAGGACCCCATAGTATACCTCAGATGGCATAGCTTGAGTGTCTAAGACCTATTTCTGACCTTCTGGGTTGACTTTTTGAAGTTTTTGGTTTTAAGGGGCAAAATCAATTCTTCCACCCAGCCCAAGATGCTCAAAATCGGGTATGATAGCAGGTTTTTCCCTTGGCTGGAAGCTAAAAAAACAACTTCATAAGACACCAAAGGTATATAGATCACATGAAAGCATCAGACCTGACCTTTCTAACAAGTGTATTTATGTTGTGTTCACTCAAACAGTGTCTCTGATACCCAGCCTGAGCTATTTGAAAAATTAGCCAAACTCGCTAGAAGTGCTCACTATTAGCGATTTTTGCTAATTTTCAGTATCAACCCTCATGACTGTTTTTGGGTCTCTGTGGCCACCAGGATCCCATAATACATCTCAGGTGATATAGCAAGAGTGGCTAGGACTCATTTCCAGCCTCCAGGTATATGTCTGACTCCTATTTGTGACATTTCAAGGTGTTTGGTGTTAAACTCATTTTTCCATGATAGGCCATAGAGGTCAGAGTCACATCACATTTCCAGTTCTGAACCCAAGGACCCCATAGTATACCTCAGATGACATAGCTTGAGTGCCTAAGACCTATTTCTGACCTCCAGGGGTAACTTTTTGAAGTTTTTGGTTTTAAGGGGGCAAAGTCAATTCTTCCACCAAGCCAAGTTGCTCAAAATCAGGTACGATATCAGGTTTTTCCCTTGGCTGGAAGCTGAAAAAAAACTTCATATAATACTAAAGGTATATAGATCACATGAAAGTATCAGATCTGAGTGAGCTGGCGGCGGGGAATGGGGGACTAGAGGCCCGGGCCCCAGCTGGGCCCCAGCCATGTTGGCTGCAATGGGGACCCGACCAGGGGCCTGCCGATACCTTGACAAGAAGGGGAGGCTCCCCAGGCACAACGGAACCCCGGTTCTGGGCCTTTGGCAGTGTGGCAGGCCGGGGGACAGGCCCCAGGGCCTTTGCACCCGACCGGGGCCCGGACGTGCCCCTGGACCCAACTGGGGCTCCCAAGCTGGGTGGCACATGGGACGCCTCTGCGGGCCCTCCGGACCCCGTCCTGGGCACCCTGCCACACAGCAGGACCGGAGCACGCGACCGGGGGCCTGGCTGGGGCCCCTGGACCCAGTCAGGGCTCCCAGGCCCGGAGGCACATGGGAATCCTCCCCGGGCCCTCCGGACCCCGTCCCGGGCACCCTGCCACGCAGCAGGACCGAGGATAGAGCCCGGGATGGGAAAGCCGCCCTCCCCGGGCCCTCAGGGGCCCCGACCGGAGCTCCTGAACACAGCCGAGCGAGGGTGGGCTGTAGGGATCCCGGTATGTAGGGTTCGGGAGCTGCAGGGCTCGGGGTCTCAAGGATCCGGGGCTGTAGGGCTCAGGGGGATACAGGGCTCCTGGACTGCAGGGCTCCGGGCTGCAGGGCTCCAGGTCTGCAGGGCTCGGGGTCTGCAGGGCTCGGGGGCTGCAGGGCTCCGGGTCTGCAGGGCTCCGGGTCTGCAGGGCTCCGGGTCTGCAGGGCTCCGGGGCTGCAGGGCTCCGGGGCTGCAGGGCTCCGGGGCTGCAGGGCTCCGGGGCTGCAGGGCTCCGGGGCTGCAGGGCTCCGGGGCTGCAGGGCTCAGGGGTGCTGCAGTGCTCCGGGGCTCAGGGGTGCTGCAGGGCTCCAGGGCTGCAGGGCTCGGGGTCTGCAGGGCTCGGGGTCTGCAAGGCCCCGCTGCTCGGGGGCTACTGGCCTCGGGGGCTGCAGGGCTCCAGGTCTGCAGGGCTCCGGGGCTGCAAGGCCCCGGTGCTGGGGGGGGCTACAGGCCTCGGGGGCTGTAGGGCTCTGGGGCTACATGGCTCGGGGTCTGCAGGGCTCCGGGGCTGCATGACTCCGGGGCTGCAGGGCTTATGGCCTGCAGGGCTCCGGGGCTGCAGGGCTCCGGGGCTGCAGGGCTCTGGGGCCGCAGGGCTCTGGGGCCGCAGGGCTCCTGGTCTGCAGGGCTCCGGGGCTGCAGGGCTCGGGGGCTGCAGGGGGTCTCTGAAACGCCACCGTGGGCCTCAAGCACTGGAAGGACCACCAGACCTCTCGGGCCCGGACGTCCGGGGAAGGACTGCCCGAGACCCACGGCCTGCCGGGTGGAGATCAATCCCCGGGCCCGGTTTCGAAACCTAGCCCCGGCCGGCGAGAGACTCCCTGGACCCCCGGTGAACTACCGGACCCTCGGCTAGCTTGCAGGACGGGGGTTCTCCAGCACCCCACCACATGCCGGGTGGAGATCAAGCCCCCGGGCTCTGCTTCCGAACCCTAGCCCCGGACGGGGAGAGCCTCCCTGGGCCCCGGTGAATGCCCTCACCCTCGGATGCCTTGCAGGACGGAGCTCAAGCCTCAGGCTTGGGCCCAGCTTCTGAACCCTATCCAGGCCGGGGAGAGCCTCCCATGCGCCCGCTGGACCCCATGTCCCCAGCACCCGGACCCTCGGCCAGAACCGAGGATGGTTAAGCCCAAGGTCACGTCCTCTCCCCGAGAGGAGTGGAGCCTGGTTCGATTCCGGAGAGTCAAGTCAAGTCAAGTCAGAATTTATATAGCGCACTACATACCCAGAGGGTCTCAAGGCGCTTGAGGAAGGGGGGAGAGGTTTACTTATCGAATATCCAGGTTTTAAGCTGTTTTCTGAAGGCTAGGTGGTTTTGAGTAAGGCGGAGGTGGATGGGAAGGGAATTCCAGGTTTTGGCCGCTAAGTAGGAGAAGGATCTTCCCCCCATGGTGGCTTTGTGGATGCGCGGGACAGCGGCGAGGGCTTGGTTGGACGAATGCAGCTGGCGGGTGGGGGAGTAAAAGGAAAGGCGCGTGTTGAGACAATCAGGTCCAAGTGCGTATAGGGCTTTGTGTGCGTGGGTGAGGAGACGTAACGTTATCCTCCTGTTGACGGGGAGCCAGTGAAGGTCTTTCAGGTGAACGGAAATGTGGTCTGTGAGGGGGATGTCTAGTATGAGTCTGGCTGAAGCATTTTGGATGCGTTGGAGTTTTTTCTGCAGTTTAGCGGTGGTACCGGCGTAAAGGGGGTTTCCGTAGTCCAGACGGCTTGTAACCAGTGCGTGGGTGACCGTTTTTCTTGTTTCGGTGGGGATCCATCGAAATGTTTTTTTGAGCATGCGTAGGATTTTGAAGCATGATGATGAGACGGCGTTGACTTGTCTGGTCATCGAGAGTGAGGAGTCCAGGATGATGCCCAGGTTCCGTGCGTGGTCCGTCGGTATGGGGGCTTTTCCTAGGGCCATTGGCCACCAAGAGTCGTCCCAGGCGGAAGGGGGTGCACCTAAGATAAGGACTTCCGTTTTGTCCGAGTTCAGTTTCAGACAGCTGTGCTTCATCCACTCGGCTACTTCTTTCATCCCTTCATGTAGGTTGGTTTTGGCGGTGATTGGGTCTTTGGTGAGTGAGAGGATCAGCTGAGTGTAATCAGCGTAGGAGATGATGTTGAGGTTGTGTTGACGTGCGATGGTTGCGAGGGGGCTCATGTAGACGTTGAAGAGGGTGGGGCTGAGTGATGATCCTTGCGGGACGCCGCAGATGACTTCGGTGGCTTCTGACTTAAAAGGGGGGAGGCGGACTCTCCGAGTTCTTCCAGCGAGGAAGGAGATGATCCAGTCCAATGCTTTTCCTTGAATTCCGATGTTTCTGAGGCGTTGTATCAGGGTGCTATGGCAGACTGTGTCAAAGGCTGCAGAGAGGTCAAGGAGGATGAGGGCGACTGAGTCTCCGTTGTCCAGTATTGTTTGAATGTCGTCTGTTGCTGCGATGAGGGCGGTCTCGGTGCTGTGTTTGGCTCGGAAGCCAGACTGTGAGGAGTCGAGTGATTCGTTGGTTTCGAGGAAGGCGGCGAGCTGATTGTTGATGGCTTTCTCAATGACTTTGGCAGGGAAGGGGAGGAGCGAGATGGGGCGGTAATTTTTGAGTTCGGTGGGGTCAGCTGTGGGTTTCTTCAGAAGGGCGCTGAGTTCGGCGTGTTTCCAGCTTTCTGGGAATGTGGCGGAGTTGAGGGAGCAGTTGATGACGTCTCTGAGATGGGGTGCGATAATGGAGTCTGCTTTGTTGAAGATGTGATGGGGGCATGGGTCTGTAGGGGATCCTGAGTGGATGGAGTTCATCAGATGAATGGTGTCTTCTGTGGTGATTGGGTTCCAGTCGAAAAGGTTATTCGGAGGAGGTACAGGTTCGGAGGTAAGTGGGGTGGACTGGTTTACGGGTTGGTTGTCAAAGCTGTTATGAATGTCGGCGATTTGTCATGGAAGAATGAGGCGAGGGAGTCGCAGAGGACTTTAGAGGGGGTGATGTCATTTGAGCTGGCGGTGGGGTTGGTGAATTCTTTGATGATGTTGAAAAGTTCCTTGCTGTTGTGGGCGTTGTTGTCTAGTCGGTCTTGCAGTGCTGATTTCTTGGCTTTCCGTATTAGTTGGTGGTGTTTGCGGGTGGCGTTTTTGAAGGCAGCTTGGGTGATAGTGTTTGGGTCTTTTTTCCAAGTTTTCTCAAGGGAACGACAGAGCTTCTTGGATTTCTTATGGTCATCGTTGAACCAGGGGGCGTTCTTGCTTCCTTGCTTGATTTGATGTTTTTTCAAGGGTGCTAGTTTGTCGGCGGTTTGGGTTAACCATTGTGTGAGGTTGATGGTGGCTTGGTTAGGGTTTGTTGAGTAGGCAGGGTTTTTTTGAAGAAGCGATGTGGAGATCTGGTCGATGGTGATTTTGTTCCAATTTCTTCGCAGAGTTGGTTGAGGGTGGTTGTGGATCGTGGTCTTATTGTAAATGAAGTGGATGCAACTGTGGTCCGTCCAGTGGAGGGGTGTGGTGTGCGTGAAGGAGATATGCTTGCTGGAAGTGAAGATAGGGTCGAGTGTGTGTCCTGCATAGTGTGTGGGGGTGTTAACAAGTTGTTTGAGTCCGAGATTGGCGAGATTGTCCAGAAGGGTGGTAGTGTTACTGTCGTTGCTCTTTTCCAGATGGAAATTGAGGTCTCCCAGTAGAATGTATTCTTTCGAGGGGAGGGCGTGTGGGGTGATGAAGTCAGTGATGTCTTCGCTGAATTTTGTACGGGGTCCTGGTGGCCTGTAGAGGAGGGTGCCTCTGAGTGTGGTCTTGGGGTCGGTGTGGATCTGGAAGTGAAGGTGTTCGGCGATAGCGAGGTTGTCTTCTGAGCTGGTTGAGACACGGATGGTGTTCTTGTGGACGATGGCGATGCCTCCTCCTGTTTGGATGGTTCAGTCCTTACGGATGATCTTGTAGCCGTCCGGGATGGCTATGGTGATGTCTGGAGCTGAAGAGGCATTCATCCAGGTTTCTGTTAGGAAGGCGATGTCCGGAGAAATGGTGTCGAGTAGATTCCAAAGGTCGATGGCGTGTTTGTGAACCGAGCGAGTGTTGAGAAGGATGCATTTAAGGTGGTTGGTATTGGATCTCTGTTTGGTGTTTGTGGGTTTGGTGTGGGTCTTGATGCAGGTGAATTTGCAGGAGTGGCAGGTGAAGGGTCCATGGGTGTGTCCTGGTGCTGCTTGGGCGCAGTTAGGGAGTCGGCCGGGGTTAAGTGCTAAGAGGGTGGAGGCGTCGTATGTACTGCGGGAGGGGTGGGTGATGCGGGGACCAGGGGGTCTGGTGCTGGGCGCGGTCCAGGCGCGGACGGGCGTAGATAGGCTTACCTTTGGCGCACCTTCGGCACGACCGCTGCGCGTGGACGCTGCGCGTAAGTCCATCTGTCTCAAATGGATAGTGGAGGGGGGCGGAGCGTGGGAGGGGCAGCTGGGAGGCGGGAGCGAGGTGCAGGGAGAGTCTTGGACGGGCCAAAAACAAACACAAAATGGCAGTAAAGTAAACAAATGCTGCGAAGGGTCCCCAACAACAAGATCTATATTGATAATGGAGCGCTATGGGGGCACCACATCCAAGGAAGGCAGCAGGCGCGCAAATTACCCACTCCCAACTCGGGGAGGTAGTGACGAAAAATAACAATACAGGACTCTTTCGAGGCCCTGTAATTGGAATGAGTACACTTTAAATCCTGTAACGAGGATCCAAGACGAACCAAAGCGAAACATTTGCCAAGAATGTTTTCATTAATCAAGAACGAAAGTCGGAGGTTCGAAGATTATCAGATACCGTCGTAGTTCTGACCATAAACGATGCCGACTAGCAATCCGGCTGCGTTATTCCCATGACCCGCCAAGCAGCTTCCGGGAAACCAAAGTCTTTGGGTTCCTGGGGGGAGTATGGTTGCAAAGATGAAACTTAAAGGAATTGACGGAAGGGCACCACCAGGAGTGGAGCCTGCGGCTTAATTTGACTCAACACGGGAAACCTCACCCGGCCCGGACACGGAAAGGATTAACAGATTGATAGCTCTTTCTCGATTCTGTGGGTGGTGGTGCATGGCTGTTCTTAGTTGGTGGAGCAATTTGTCTGGTTAATTCCGATAACGAACGAGACTCTGATGTTTGTGGCTTATAGGGACAAGGTACAAATTAAATGTAACCTTCAGGTTGGTTTTTCTTTTTCACTTTCAATTATGTTGTAAGAACACTTTACACTTTCTGCTATAATTCACAATAGATATATGATAGAGACATAATGTAAACAGCAAATTGTTCCCAGCCTTGTTATACATACCCATGTGAAGTAGCATGCATGTGGCATATTGGGAACTAGTCAAAATGTGAAGTTGAATGTATGATGTTTTTCAATTACGTCACATGTTTGAAAAAGCATGCCTTACATTTTGGCCCATAATTCTAATACCATACAATCTGTATCCATAATTCCAAGTGCAGCATACAGCTACCATCATGCCACTGCCTTGTGTTCATTTTCCTGCCTGTGCCAATCTTTCAGTGATTATGATTGAGTTTTGGAAAATGTGTCACGTATATTGTGTCAGCAGTCATGATCCATACAAGATAGAGCTTGATTTCCAACTGCAACACATTCTATAGCATACCTTACTACATTATGCCATTTTAAATGCATATGGCTTACACACAAGGTACATAGAACGCAATATGAATCCATACGACACGATTTTCAATTTGCGGCCATCTGGTCACCCAATTGAAATGGATAGGATATACTACAGACTATGTTGTGCACTATAATTCTAGAAGCGTATGAGGTACTGACTTAATTTAAATTGCAGAATGTAGCTAGGACATGTACACTATATAGTGGCAACTCTGATGTTTGTGGCTTATAGGGACAAGGTACAAATCAAGTGTAACCTTCAGGTAGCTTTTTCTTTTTCACTTTCAATTATGTTGTAAGAACACTTTCTGCTATACTTCACAATCTTTAAAGATAGAGACATAATTTAAACAGCAAATTGTTACTAGTCTTGTTCTACATACCCATGTAATGTATCATGTATGTGGCATATTGGGAACTAGTCAAAATGTGAAGTTGAATGTATTATGTTTTTCAATTACGTCACATGTTTGAAAAAGTATGCCTTACGTTTTGGCCCATAATTCTAAAACCATACAATCTGCATCCATAATTCTAAGTGCAGCATACAGCTACCATCATGCCACTGCATTGTGGTCATTTTCATGCCTGTGCCATGCTTAGAAGTGGTAAGAATCTCTCAGTGATTAAACGCATTTAAAAAAACAAATCCTTCAGTTTTTGCAAAATGTGTCACGTATATTGTGTCATCAGTCATGATCCATACTAGATAGAGCTTCATTTCCAATTGTAACACATCCTATAGCATACCCTACTACATTGTGCCATTTTAAATGCATGTGGCTTACACACAAGGTACATACAACGTAATATGAATCCATATGACGCGATATTCAATTTGCGGCCATCTGGTCACCCAATTGAAATGGATAGGATATACTACAGACTATGTTGTGCACCATAATTCTGGAAGCGAATGAGGTACTGACTTAATTTGAATTGCAGAATGTAGCTAGGACATATACACTATATAGTGTCAACTCTGATGTGTGTGGCTTATAGGGGCAAGGTACTAATCAAGTGTAACCTTCAGGTAGGTTTTTCTTTTCACTTTCAATTATGTTGTAAGAACACTTTATGCTTTCTGCTATACTTCACAATCTATATAAGATAGAGACATAATTTAAACAGCAAATTGTTTCTAGTCATGTTCTACATACCCATGTGAAGTATCATGTATGTGGCATATTACGAACTAGTCAAAATGTGAAGTTGAATGTATGATGTTTTTCAATTACGTCACATGTTTGAAAAAGTATGCCTTACGTTTTGGCCTATAATTCTACAACCATACAATCTGGATCCATAATTCCAAGTGCAGCATACAGCTACCATCATGCCACTGCCTTGTGGTCATTTTCATGCCTGTGCCATGCTCAGAAGTGGTGAGAATCTCTCAGTGATTAAACACATTTTTTTTTAAAATGCCTCCAGTTTTTGCAAAATGTGTCACGTATATTGTGTCATCAGTCATGATCCATACTAGATAGAGGTTGATTTTCAACTGCAACACATTCTATAGCATACCCTACTACATTGTGCCATTTTAAATGCATGTGGCTTACACACAAGGTATATCGAACGCAATATAAATCCATACGACACTATTTTCAATTTGCGGCCATCTGGTCACCCAATTGAAATGGATAGGATATACTACAGACTATGTTGTGCACTATAATTCTAGAAGCGTATGAGGTACTGACTTAATTTAAATTGCAGAATGTAGCTAGGACATGTACACTATATAGTGGCAACTCTGATGTTTGTGGCTTATAGGGACAAGGTACAAATCAAGTGTAACCTTCAGGTAGGTTTTTCTTTTTCACTTTCAATTATGTTGTAACAACATTGTATGCTTTCTGCTATAATTCACAATCTATATATGATAGAGACATACGTTAATCAGCAAATCATTCCTAGTCCTTTACTACATACCCATGTGAAGTATCATGTATGTGACATATTGGGAACTAGTCAAAATATGAAGTTGAATGTATGATGTTTTTCAATTACGTCACGTTTCAAAAAGTATGCCTTACGTTTTGGCCCATAATTCTACAACCATACAATCTGGATCCATAATTCTAAGTGCAGCATACAGCTACCATCATGCCACTGCCTTGTGGTCATTTTCATGCCTGTGCCATGCTTAGAAGTGGTGAGAATCTCTCAGTGATTAAACGCATTTAAAAAACAATTCCTCCAGTTTTTGCAAAATGTGTCACGTATATTGTGTCATCAGTCATGATCCATACTAGATAGAGCTTGATTTCCAACTGCAACATATTCTATAGCATACCCTACTACATTGTGCCATTTTAAATGCATTTGGCTTACACACAAGGTACATAGAACGCAATATGAATCCATACGACGCGATATTCAATTTGTGGCCATCTGGTCACCCAATTGAAATGGATAGGATATACTACAGCCTATGTTGTGCACTATAATTCTAGAAGCGTATGAGGTACTGACTTAATTTAAATTGCAGAATGTAGCTAGGACATGTACACTATATAGTGGCAACTCTGATGTTTGTGGCTTATAGGGACAAGGTACAAATCAAGTGTAACCTTCAGGTAGGTTTTTCTTTTTCACTTTCAATTATGTTATAAGAACACTTTCTGCTTTCTGCTATACTTCACAATCTATATAAGATAGACACATAATTTAAACAGCAAATTGTTTCTAGTCTTGTTCTACATACCCATGTGAAGTATCATGTATGTGGCATATTGGGAACTACTCAAACTGTGAAGTTGAATGTATGATGTTTTTCAATTACGTCACATGTTTGAAAACGTATGCCTTACGTTTTGGCCCATATTTCTAAAACCATACAATCTGGATCCATAATTCCAAGTGCAGCATACTGCTACTATCATGCCACTGCCTTGTGGTCATTTTGATGCCTGTGCCATGCTTAGAAGTCATGAAAATCTTCAGTGATTAAACGCAATTTAAAAATAATTCCTCCAGTTTTTGCAAAATGTGTCACATATATTGTGTCATCAGTCATGATCCATACTAGATAGAGCTTGATTTCCAACTGCAACACATTTTTTTTTTTTTAAAACCTTTATTAAGCTCTTCGTACAGTACAAATACGGGCCCACAACCATCCGGCCGGCCACGACACTTCTGAAGCTTGATAGCAAAGTATACGTCCACTCGGTGGCACGGCAGCACAGAACAGCATACGATCCACGTTGCAACAGATCTACGTGCACCGAGTGGCAGGAGACAGTGAGGTTAATTTTAAAATAATTTTGTATGTAAGGAGATACAGAAGCAGTACGGATCAGTGTACAGTACAGACAATCGTATGATAAATGGGTAACAGCCAACAAGAGAGTCCATTAACAATAAACACATCTAAAATGGCGGCATGATACTGTAACATCAGGATATAAATACGCAGCGAGATGTGCCCCCCAACCACTACCCTTCTAACACCAGTCCCGACCACTGACCCTGGAAAAGACAGAAGAAAAGGACGGAGAAAGAAAAAGAAGGCCCATAGAAAGAAAAACTTACCGAAGAAGACCCCCCACCCTACACGCATGCCGAGGCTATGGCCTACCCCCCCCCCCTAGCTACGTGTCTGTCGCCCCAGAAGAACCCGAAATGTAGAAGTAAGAAAAGAGAAGGAAAAAGGACCATAAGATCACGATTGAACCCAGGGAGAAAGAAAGAGTACACTACCCTACTACTCCCAGGAAAAAGAAAAGCGGGGAGGAGCCCACCCAACAATTGAACTCCCGGACTCCCACGCCGCCCATACATCCTGCGCCAAGCACAATACAGTATCAAGGGACCCCCGTGAACCCGGTGGTCCCGAATCAATACCACCCAACACCTCAGCACTTCACAAATTCTCGACCCAACAGAAATAGGAAACAGGAGAGGAATCACAGCAACATGTAGCAAAAACACAGGATATCAAAACACTACTCAGCCAATATTGCAAAACGAGTGTCAGTCCAAGTCCCCGCCAGCCAGTCCAATCAAGCGACACCGGTCATGTCGTCACCCCTGTCCGGACCGGCAGATGTGATGCAGGTCCGTCCATTGCTGCGAGGCTCCTCCAGCCAGGACAAAGAGGCAAGATGGCCGCTCTCGAGGAAGGGGGACAATGAAGACGTTTCGCTCCGCGGGGCCCCAAACACAGCAGTAACATGCCACAGAAGTTCCTCCAGTAGGTGCAGCCAGGGTAACATCGGGCAAGTGGCGTGGAAAGTCAGGTCTCGACAAGTGGTTCAGAGGCAGGGGCACAGCATTCAAAACGAAGGGTGTCTCCGCAACAGTATCCGTGTCGACAGGGTGACGCGATACAATGTAGCCAAGAGGACTCCGCACCACCATCTCTCTGCTCTGCAACAGTGTTTCACCTCCAAAAGAATGCATGGGCGGCGGGGGAGCCTCCAGCCGGGGACGTCCCGTTGCAAACAGTGCCTCATCGAGTCTCCGGGTCAGCGCCCGGCCAGTACTCTGCATCTCCGCTTTTAAAGCCACGAGGGCGGCCAACACATCCCCACAGGTCGGGTCTCTCAGTGCCGAGCTACGATCCGCACGTTCCCTCTGCTCCCTCGATGCGGCAATCAGCTCCGGGGCACAAGGGCGCGCAGGCACTGCGGAACCAGGGGCAGTCCGCGTCTCAGCATGATGAGCAGGCGCCATTGTCATCTCCGATGCGGGCGAGTAATGGCGAGCGAAAAAGCCATGTATTCCGGAGACACTAGAATGCAGTCCCCAAAAAACTCCGTGCGCCACACGGAAAATGCACAGGGCGAGAGCGCCCCACGGTTACATGAAAGCCAGCAGTTCATCGCAAAGGACACCTCAAAATGGAGTCCGCTCGCTTCTCGACAGGGTGGCGGAGGAGAGTTATTATCAGAGGGCTCCGGCGTCGTCTATGCCACCGTCAGCACGAGGGGGGTCCGACCCGGGTGGAAGGGTACGATAACAGTCGTACAGCCAGCGTGTTCACCCCCGCGATCACCCACCGTACTTCAGCCTAGCGTAGCGTCCACAGCCTGCGGCATCCGGCGGCGACCATCTAAGTGGGGACCAAGGAAAGCGTCGGAGGTCGAGGTAAACACCGAGTCCGCTACCAATCCAGCCGACCAAGGTGTCAGAAGAACGCCGGTCGCTTCAGTGCCGGAAATCCACGGCGATAGGGCGGCGCAGGACAGGAGAATTGTTCAGGATTGTCAAAGAGAGCCGGACGGTCCACGGAGCCGGGAGCTCAAACGTCCGTCCCGGCCGCCATCTTGGCTCCTCCCCTGCAACACATTTTATAGCATACCCTTCTACATTGTGCCATTTTAAATGCATGTGGCTTACACACAAGGTACATAGAACGCAATATGAATCCATATGACGCGATTTTCAATTTGCGGCCATTTGATCACCCAATTGAACTATAGCCTATGTTGTGCACTATAATTCTAGAAGCGTATGAGGTACTGACTTAATTTAAATTGCAGAATGTAGCTAGGACAAGTACACTATATAGTGGCAACTCTGATGTTTGTGGCTTATAGGGACAAGGTACAAATCAAGTGTAACCTTCAGGTAGGTTTTTCTTTTTCACTTTCAATTATGTAGTAACAACATTTTATGCTTTCTGCTATAATTCACAATCTATATATGATAGAGACATAAGTTAAACAGCAAATCATTCCTAGTCCTTTCCTACATACCCATGTGAAGTATCATGTATGTGGCATATTGGGAACTAGTCAAAATATGAAGTTGAATGTATGATGTTTTTCAATTACGTCACATGTTTGAAAAAGTATGCCTTACGTTTTGGCCCATAATTCTAAAACCATACAATCTGAATCCATAATTCTAAGTGCAGCATATATCTACCATCATGCCACTGCCTTGTGGTCATTTTCATACCTGTGCCATGCTTAGAAGTGGTGAGAATCTCTCAGTGATTAAACGCATTTTTAAAAAAAATTCCTTCAGTTTTTGCAAAATGTGTCACGTATATTGTGTCATCAGTCATGATCCATACTAGATAGAGCTTGATTTCCAACTGCAACACATCCTATAGCATACCCTACTACATTGTGCCATTTTAACCCCTTCAGTGCTGATGACAAAGCCAGCTCGTCATGGGTGTTACCTGCCCTGTGCTTATGACGAGCTGGCTTTGTCATGAATAATGGGGATCTTGATATTTTAGCACCCAGCGGGAAAACCCATAGCAGCCAAGGTGTTAAATGCATGTGGGTTACACACAAGGTACATACAACGCAATATTATTCCATACGACGCGATTTTCAATTTGCGGCCATCTAGTCACCCAATTGAAATGGATAGGATATACTGCAGACTATGTTGTGCACTATAATTCTGGAAGCGTATGAGGTACTGACTTAATTTGAATTGCAGAATGTAGCTAGGACATATACACTATATAGTGGCAACTCTGATGTGTGTAGCTTATAGGGACAAGGTACAAATCAAGTGTAACCTTCAGGTAGGTTTTTCTTTTTCACTTTCAATTATGTTGTAAGAACACGTTATGCTTTCTGCTATACTTCACAATCTATATAAGATAGAGACATAATTTAAACAGCAAATTGTTTCTAGTCATGTTCTACATACCCATGTGAAGTATCATGTATGTGGCATATTGGGAACTAGTCAAAATGTGAAGTTGAATGTATGATGTTTTTCAATTACGTCACATGTTTGAAAAAGTATGCCTTACGTTTTGGCCCATAATTCTAAAACCATACAATCTGCATCCATAATTCCAAGTGCAGCATACGGATAACACCATGCCACTGTCCTGTGGTCAGTTTCACACCTCTGCCATGCTTAGAAGTGGTAAGAATCGTTCATTGATTAAATGCATGCTTTAAATAAAAATCTCAATTATTTTCAAATATTTCCCGTATTTTGTGTCATAATTCATGATCCATACTAGATAGAGCTTCATTTGCAAATGCAACACATTCTATAGAATATCCCACTGCAGGATGCTAAATTACATGCCTCTAGGATTTAGAGAAAGTACATAAAAGTAACATTGACTCCATACTGGCCGATTTTACATCTCCGGCCATCTGGTCACGCAATAGAAACTATTTTTGTTTATAATCAAGTGAGTTTTTATGCTATTGTGCTCATAATGCATCACATTAATCCTTAGCATGTCTATAATGAGCTACAATTGAAAAATAGAATGAAAACGCATTTTAAACCATGTTTTTTTAAAATCCTCATTGAAATAGACTTGTTACACCTATTCAGCTTTTAGCGTACGCGTAATAAGAAAATGTGCCATAAAAAAGTGAGAATGACACAGAGGTGTTTTTTCTTTTGTTTATGCAGCCTAATGTGAAAACAAGTCAAACTAATGTTTTACTTTACAAAAAATAAATTCCCAAATTTCTGCGTTTTACCACTTCTATAAAACACCTCCAGAGAAAGCTGCATATAAATGAGTGAGGGTACATTTGTTTAAAAAACTTTTTCTGGCTTGAGAATCAACATAACAAAAGGCTTAATTTGATATATAACACAACCTAAAAAAAAAATTCACAAAATCGATTTTTTTGCATTTTTCCCAAGCCCAATGTTAAAAATGAGCTGCACTGGTGCAACGAAAGGTGAAGTCTAAATACGGAAACAGCTATAAAAAAAAAATCTGAATTATATTTTTCAAAAATTCCTTTTGTTTCTGTGGCCTAAAGCCACAAGGCTTCCAACAACACCTTTTTTCTCAAAAATCGAACAATGTAAAAATTTCCTACGAACTTTTTTCTTCCCCAAAAATAGTCAAAAATGTTGAGTTTTAGTGAAAAACAGTGAGCGTGCAAGATTTTTTTCACCAGATAAAGTTTTTTATGATCACAGTACACTTAGGCTTCGGGTCCATATGTTTTCGGTTATTTTGGCGCCCCAGAATTTTTTTTTCTTTTTTCCAAAAGCTGCACTGGTGTAGATCTCTGAAAAAGGGTGTGCCCGAATATTTTTTTGCGCACAAAGGGGGGTGCATATGAAAGCGGGCGTCGAAATATTATGATTCAGCACGATTTTTTTTTTCGACATGGGCGCGAGTCAAGCTTTTGAGGGTACTCTTTCCCCGCTGATTCTGCCAAGCCCGTTCCCTTGGCTGTGGTTTCGCTAGATAGTAGGTAGGGACAGTGGGAATCTCGTTCATCCATTCATGCGCGTCACTAATTAGATGACGAGGCATTTGGCTATTCTGTACCACCTCGCGGTGGCTCATTCTGGGTTATTATGCTGCCCATCAGCGTCAAATCGGTTTTGCTTCCAACAATACAACATTCTTTCGCTCCGGAGTACAGCCACACTGAACGCTGTCCTCACTGGAACTGGGATCACGTTTAGGCCAGAGATCGTACACATTGCAGTACTATTCCAACAATTTAAGATGGTCTACGAACAGTTCTGAGAATTCAAATATAGTTAGCAGGACATCAATAAACAATGTGTGATAAGTATGTGAGTGCGATTATGTGAGACCTATTCAACAGTCAAGACATTTCAAAGAGTACGATGTACACACTATATTTATATTGTTATAAGCACACATATATATAAACCCAAAGAACACATCTACAAAATTCAACATCTAATTAGAGAAAGCACATCTAGAAGAAATAACATCTATAAAATTCACATCTATATTAACTCTTATATAAACCTATGTAGTAAAACGTATGTTCTATGAGGGTGACATGTGTGCTTCAATTGTCCATGAATACTTGGCACATTTTAAGAGTGTCCATTAAAGTAGTTAGGCAAACGTTTTTCTTGAATGGAAATGCCATTTGCAGACCTAAATCAGCCAGAACAACATTGTTACATTGAGGCCAGATACCACTACATCCTACAATGAAGCCATGAAATTTAACATTTTTGCATTTCGTGAGATCTTTGATTTGCTGTGACAGATCCTGATAGTATTTCACCTTAATCTCAAACGCTAATTCAAGGGAATTCTGAGAGTTTTCATAACAAATTGATATTTATTTATAAAAACATTTGTAAAGCGCGAAACGAAGGCCCGTGGGCATCTCGGCGCTAAGTAGCTGCAATGCTTAACCAACAAGGGGACTGCGAGTTCACTGATACATCAATCACTACAGCTGTGCCATTTTTGGTAAACACTACATCTGGTTTTCGTAGTTCTCCTTGATTGTTCTTAACATGAGGTTCCCTATATGCCAACCAACCACACCTTTTTGCTCTATCAATGAGCAATTCCAGAATTTTGTTACGTCTTTTTATCCTAATGTCCTTAGTTTTAGGACATGCACCTGAAATATGAGAAATTGTTTCACAAACATTATTACAATACCTACATGTAGCAAATGCACGATTTCTCCCCCTGGTGATGGTTTCTCTGGTATATAACACATTTGCTCTTAACATCAGCGCAGCTATGTACTGGTTTTCTTTCATTTTGTTATGCTTGCTGATCCAGAAGTTTGAGGTTGGATTACTTGATAAGTATTTTATACCATCACCTTGGACAGGGAGATTTGCCCATCTCTCAAACTCTTCTTTTCTCCAGTCATATGTTGTCGACAAATTCAATTCATAGTTCAGATAGCAACTATCCACAATGGAGTTTGTGTGTTTTTATTATGTTGTCATTTTTTTCATTTATATTTTCTCCTACATACATGAATGATCGCGCTATGTACCGGTCTGGAGCATCCCTGAGATACAATAAGCTATTGACTTTATTGAGACCAATTTGTGTAGATAGTTTTGGTATACTGAGGCCCCCAAATGATTTTTTCGAATATAGGAGACCATCACATGTGTATGTAGGAAGGTGTAGAATGTGTTTGACATACTTTTTTATTGTTTGATCAAGAACATTCAACGTTTTTGCTTCAGTTCCCGTCATTTCTAGTTTGAATGATAGCTTAGGTATCAAATACTGGCACAGTATTTCAATTTTCTGCGTGGGCTTAAGTGGTAAATTATCAAGATTTTGAGCCCATTTAACAAGAACCTCATTAATTCTTTTGTTGCTTGTATGACCAGTGTGTGGATCAAAGTTCAATCCGAGGTATCTCTCACTTTCTCCTGGATGAATATTTTCTTTCTCAAATTGTCATGGTTTACATTTGTTAATCAGTATTTTGTCTTTATGGTGACTGATATAAAATCCATGTGTTTTTTTCACATTCAGTTTTAGTCCTGTAGCTTTACTGAACTTTTCAATGATCTTCAGATTTATACTCATTCCTTCCCATGTATTGCTGAGTACTACGATGTCATCAGCAAAGGCGAGAGCAGTGATTTGTTCATCAAGATCATCTGATCCAAATGTGAAGCCTTTGCCATTTTTCTGAAGATCACAGATTAGAGGATCCATGGCAATGTTAAATAGTAGTGGGGATAAAGAGTCACCTTGTTTGACCCCATATTTCATTGTTAGTTCTGGAGTTTCTTCGTTGTTCTTTCCCTTGAAAGATGTTGTTGAGTCAGTGTATAGGTCTTTTATTATTTCTCTGATGTTTGGTGGAACTCTTAGCCTTGGGAGACTCTGTATAATGTGACCATGGCTGACAGAGTCGAAGGCTTTTGATATATCAATGAACACAACCGCTAATGAGTAACTGTTCTTTCGTGCTCCTTTTATGATATTTTGCAGGAGAGTCAGATTCTCGAGACAACCTCACCTTCATGAAGCCTTTTTCCCTCGTATTCAATTCAACAAAAAATGAGTTTTCTAGTTCATATTTTTGTGAATAATTTCATGAATGCAGTACCGATGGTAATTGGACGCCAGTTACTGATTTTTGTAAGTTCATTAATCGGTACATTCTTGGGTATCAAAATTGACCTGTTCTTTTTGATAATTTCTGGTACTCTTCTCATTACCAACCAAGATGTTAGAACTCTGGGCAGCAGTCTTGGTAGCTTGCTGTGCACTTTATTTAGTTCATTCAGGCCTATCTTGTCAGGCCCCACTGCTTTTTTTAGATTGGAGCTCTCAAAAGCATGAGTTATTTCGAGCAGTGTTATTTCTTTGCACAGATTCTCAATTTCATAGTCCTCAGGTATTCGATCTATCGGTATGAATTTAGGGTTTTTTTTGTGTTCTTTTTCAATTATGCTTTCGTAGTATTGAAAGATTTCATCAGCACTGATTTGGCAAGTGGCTTCTTCTGCCCCATCAGTGATAATCCTGTCAATTTTCTTTTTATCTTTCTTAAACATTGCCTGGTATTCTTTGTAGCTGCCCTTTGCTTTTGCATAATTTTTCTTGTGCGTCCGATTAAGCTTTAAGTTTTTCTTGTTTTTTTTGTTATTTTGTTTCCTGCTGAGGCATTCTGGTGTTCGTCTTGAGCAGAGTTCATAGGCTCATTATTGATTTCACTTGTTGGTTCAATTGTTATCACTCTTGCTAGATGAGGACCTATATCAGTGGTGTTTTCTGTGATATAAGTCACTACTTCATCCATCAGATCCATTGCAGCATCGTGCTGCTTTACGTTTTGAGTATATTTCTCGATTTCTGACATTCTGTCTTCCAGTTCATCAATTCGGTCTCGCCCAATGCGGCCGGTTTCACCACCTCTCTTCGCTGCAGGCGCACCGCCGCGCGACACACGAAAGAGTGCCCGAGTACCCACACCACAGAAGAGGGCATACTAATCAGAAAGGAGAGAGATGAAGCCGTTAGACACCGCACACATATGTTTTACAACAATTCAGGCCTCACATATCGCTTATAGCAGTCAGAGGTCCAGCGACCTACACCTTTCACCACGTTGGGGGCGAGACCGGCCTCTGCCGCCAAAGTTGCGGCGCCAATCCTAAAGGAATGAGAAGAATAGCCCACTGCTCCCAAACCCAGATTCCCCAAGGCCAACCCAAATACTGCCTTAAATTGGTATTGAGACAGGCAATCCCCGTTTTCGTGGACGAAGAGAGCCAACCCCCCCATTGCTGGGCGTCGGGCCAAGTACGCCTGCATACGGGATACGGGGCAGGCTGCTATTCCTGGGGCTGGCAGCAAATGGATGGTGACCCCCCCCTTCCTGTTTGGTCTGTCTTGGAACGTCCCAACCGCAATACTAGGCCCCCCCGAGGAAAGGGAGATATCCTTGAACTGCAACCCCCCCCCATGGTCTACCTTGGAGGCCCCAACTATCTCAACCAGGCGAAAGGCCCCGTAGAAGGCTAGGCAGAAGGCCGCCCCCCAGCATGATTCCCTCGAACCTTGACTGGCAAATAACAGGCAGTACCCCCAAAATATCAATCAAGGTCGGGAGATCCAAAGGCCTACGACAGTCCCGCCGTGGCCCATCCAATCGGGCCCATCCCGCTAAGGCCCTCCTGATCAAGAATGAAGCCCCAGGGTCCCGCTCCCCCGCCAGTTTAGCGAAGAAGCCTATCGCTGCCAAGGAGGCCCTAGCATAGGACACTGTTTTGCCCTGATCCCGCAGAACCTGTAAAAAGGCGTACATCATTTCAGTTGAAAAGATCCTAGCCTCTCCGGCTTGTTCCACAAATGATCTGTAAACATTAAACTGTGACTGATAGGCGGGGCTCCAATTTTCCAAAGTGACGTAGGGAACGTCGTCATGCGCTCTTCCGCCTGCGGGTGGAACATCCGGAAGTCCTGCAACTTGGAACGAGACAAAGCGTCAGCAGCATGTTATCAACACCAGGTATATGCGCAGCCTTAAAGGTCAAATTCAATTTCAAGCATGCCAACACCAACAACTTCAGCAACCTCAGCACATGTGGGCAAGTCGCTCCTTGCCGATTGATAACCTGAACCACTGCTATGTTATCCGACCGGAAGGTCACAACCTGTCCCTGAAGCGCTCCGCCCAAACCGTAACTGCCACCCAGATAGAAAAAAGCTCAAGAAAAGCTAAATTCTTAGTCAAGCCTGCTAAGTGCCACTCCGCTGGCCAGACCGCCCCGCACCAGGTAGGGCCCAAGATTGCCCCAAAACCAACACTCCCAGCTGAATCGGTGTATAATCCTAGCTCAACACTGGACACCGGCGGCGCGGGCCATTCTACCCGCCCGTTGAAATCTGCCAGGAAGTCTCGCCACACCTTGAGGTCCTCCTTAACCCCTGCTTTTAACCTTACCCGATGATGCTTCTGGGTAAGACCTACCATCGCTCTGGCTATAGACCTCGAGAAAGGGCGTCCCATGGGAATGATGCGCAAAGCAAAGTTTAGCTGACCCACAAGAACTTGTAACTGATGCAACGTCACCTTTGGAAACGCCAAGGCTACCTTAATGGCTAGGGAAAAGGCTTTTACTTTATCCATTGGCAATCTACATTCCCCCGCTACTGTGTCAATTTCGATGCCCAGGAAGGACATGCACGTGTCAGGGCCGACTGTCTTGCTCGGTGCCAGCGGCACCCCAAAATCCTTTAACATAGCCACCAGCGGAGGAGGAGCCAAGATGGCGATCGGAGCAGACCTGTAGGCTCCCGGCTCCGCCAGCCTTTGTCCGCCGCACCGACATCCTGGCATATATCCTGGTGAAATTTAATACCTGATCGCGTGCGGCGCGGCGCCAATTCCAGCGGTGTTTTCCCTGAGTCTCTCCCTGCCCGGCGGCCGGAGATAGCTCCGAGACGACTTTCAGCCCTGGACCCCGCCTGCACACTCGCTCTTTGCCGTGCCCCGGAGGACTGATGGTGGCCAGCCTACCCTATTGGCGCTGAAGACCTGAGCACCGGTGGGAACCTCGTGATGCACTGTCCGTGTGGCGCCGCTTGAGAAGACTTGAAATATGCGGTGAGAAGTGAGCGCTTGCTCCAATGCGGCACTAATCCGAAACGGATCCTCTGTTTGGGACATATCGTATGCGAAGAGGGTCGCTCGGCCATGTTTGCTTGCCCACGGTTGCCTGACCCCAAGCCTCACTACCCTGCTCCGGTATGGGACGCCTCTCCGCGATGTGACACTCACTGACACTGTCTTTGGTGCTACTGAAGTCCTGCATTGACGCTCGCCTGTGCCACATTTATCCTGGCGATTACCCTGGATTTGCGCCATAATGGCTTTGTTTGGTGCTCCGTGTTTTGGGGGAGAGCGCCCGTCCCTGCCAGTGGATTGTGCTGCCCCGCCTGAGATGGGGTCCGATTTTCAGGCGCCTTCCTTGGGAAGTGAGAGTCATGGGCTTCAGCCCACACTTTCTTTCGGTACCATCCTGAATGCCGTGCGCGACTTCCGTGCCGATATGCACCAAGGCTACCAGGTACTTGGAGGGAAGCTGAACGATATGGCGTCGGCGCTGCGGCAGGGATGCAACGCTCTGATCCAGCAAACCCTCCATTCGTCTGCCTGCGTCCCATGGGGATACAGTGCTACCTTCTGCCCGCCGGACAGATTTGCCCGCCTCCAATTCTATGGACGCCCGAGACCGTCAGCCTGACAACGATGTCTGGGATACTTTGTCTCCCCTTTCACCGGAGAGTGCTACATTGTTGGATTTTACATCGCGAGTGCCTTGGAACCTATCCACAACATTGCTGGCCCTAACGATAGCTCCTGGGTTATATCCTCCGACTTTGTTGTCGAAGAACTCGTACATCTGCAAGTCTCTGAGGAACCCCTTATTGTAGTCGGTGGATTTTCTGGTGACTTTCGACGGCCATTTTATGTTTCTAAGACACTTTCATTCTCTCTGCGGCCATATTGTCTCTTTGTTTTACAGTGGGCGGGTTTTTTCCGGGGAGCGTATTTGGGGATGTATCCACGATCGGGCCAGGGCTAGGCTGCTTCTTTGTTAACAGCTTCTTTGCTGGTTGAGCCGGGGTTGGGACGTTTTTTCTGCATCCAGTTTACTCTAACGCTGCTTTCCTCTTTGCTCTCTTTGGGGCGGGCTGTTTCCCTTTCTCTGACGGTTGTGGCTCCTCACGGGGGGCGGATGAGTGGGGCCACCTGAGATCGGGCCAGGGCTGGGAGATTTCTTTAGTGTGCTGTACGCATTGCCGGGCGGGGACTGGGATGGGACTACTTATTGTCTGATTTATTCGCACATTTTGAATTGACTCTCCCCACCTCCAGCTTTGCTTGCTACTTCTGTTGTACTGCTGATACTTGAGGTTGGGGATGCTTACGGGGCTGGTGGTGACCGGGAGTATATTGAACTTTCCTCCTCCTACCTCTTCTGAGAGTCGGAGATTGAGATGGTCTTCTCACTCTCTATACTCTCTTTCCCGCTTGGGGTTCTTTTGGGGTGACAGGCATGCCTATTGGGGGGGGGTGGGCCGTGGCCTTCCGCTGGTATGCAGGGTGGGGGGATGGGATGTGTTTCGTGTTTTTCTTTGTCTCTATGGCCCTCTTTCTTTTTCTTCTCTTCTTCTGTTTCTTTCTCTTCTGTATTTCCTTGTTTCTTCTGGGGTCGGGGTTCAGTGTTCTTAGGGAGTTTATTGTGTTGTAACATTCTCTGCATAGCGTTTGGTCTTAGTTCCTTGATGGTGGCCTCCTGTTTCCTGACAAATGCCTTCCTCTATTATGCCTCCTTCAGGGTGCTCCTTGAACGATGATGGCTATCCTGGTCAGTGATTTGCCTTGACTCTCTTCGTGGTTTCCACATTGTACTCGACAAAATCATAAAATTAAACCTTTTCCTATCCTCATATTATGGTTCTATGTTCTACACGATACTCTTCGCTCATGGACTGCTTTAAAGGCGTTCTGTCCTATTGGTTCTTTCGTATCCTTTCCCCATATGTCATAGCGGCCGGCCCGAGGGGTTGTAGGCAGACGCTGTGTATTGTGCATTTTACAAATAAAGGTTTTCAAAAAAAAAAACAAACAAAAAAAAAAAAAACAGCCACCAGCTGGCTTAGGGCCAAAGCGCAGGCATCCGACAATGCGGGCCCATCACCATGAAATCGTCTAAGTAATGCACCACATCTGTACATCCTGACTTTTGCGAAAACACCCATTGCAGCATGGAGCTAAAGGTCTCAAAGTACTTGCAGGAGACCGCACAACCCATAGGCATACATCTGTCGTAATAAAATTGCTGTTGGACCTGAAAGCCTAGCAAATGGTAATCCTCGGGGTGTACCGGTAACAAGCGGAATGCTGACTCAATGTCGGTTTTCGCTAGCAACGCCCCACGGCCTAGCTCCCTCACTTTCTGAACCGCGGCATCAAAGGACGAGTACGTCACTGAGCACACTGCCGGGTCGATGGCATCGTTTACAGATGCACCCTTCGGTGCAGATAAGTTATGGATCATCCTGAATCGTCCCAGCTCCTCCTTGGGCACTACTCCCAGAGGGGAGCACACATAGTTCTCCCAGGGAGGAGCCGGGAACGGGCCTGCTACTCGGCCTAAGGCCCGCTCTTTTTCCACCTTTGTGGCTACTACTGAGGCATGGGTTCTTGCTGAAACTTGGTTCCTACACTGAGTAATAGGGGGGACATGCGATGCTGGGATACGGAAACCACTGGAAAAACCCTCGAACAACATCCTAGCAGCTGCCCTGTCTGGGTACCTGTCCAACCAAAAAATCAGCTTCTCAATATCCACAGGAGTAGGCAGTTTAGACTTGGGGAGGCTTGATATCCTTAGAGGCAGTACCCCCCCGTTCTTGGGATTTCTTGTTGCACTTTGATTCAGGATGAGATGGGTGACCGCAGTAGGCGCATGCGTGCTTAAACTTGCACTGCCCAGGGGGCCATGTGCACCCTTTGCTATTGAATGCCCAGAATGTACCTTTCTTCTCGCCCGGCCCTCCCTGGGAAGTCCGAAAGGGCTGACTAGCCGGGTGTTCCCTATTGCTTACGCTCTCCAACCAGGCATTGACCTCAACCTGATCCCAACAAATGGAGGGGTTTTCCTCCTTCGCCCAGCGAAACTCCCTATCATATGTCAACCAGGCTGAACCACCATGCGTGGAGTGAGCCTTCACGATCTTATTGGTATAAAACACCAGGGGAATCGCCAACTCTGGCCTTCTTTCCAACAACACTGTCATATAAACGTGAAAGCCGAACAACCAATTGGTAATTGTCTCCTCAATCCTAGGTCTCTGATCTCGGAAGGAGTGCTCTTTCCCCTCCCTGTCTTTGTAATCCTCCTCTCTTCTCTTTGGCCTGATAAGGGAGAATATGTCTACGTAGGCACCCTTCCAAATCTTCTCTCGCATTTCCACAGTCACATGCGTAGCTAACATCCCTGACTGGGACAATACGTTTCCGTGACTAACCCCCACTTCGCTGCTCCTTGCTGTAGCGTCACCAGGCTTACCTCCTGTAGGTGTTACAACTATCGCTGTCGCGGGGGGATGGGCTCCAATCGCTACACTGTGCAACGCCTTGCGCGACTCGACTAAGAGGGCCAACTGCCTCTGGATGTCCTGCAACGCGCCCTGTTCTGTGGCCGAGGGGGGCCCCCACGGTGCCGCCGCTCCAGCGCTCCCTCTCTCCAATACTTTCTCCGGAGCTGATATTTGGCCCACTAATGTGGAAACCGACGCCAGCAAGCTATCTAACGGATCGCCCACAGATGCCACTGCGGCCACCGGCTGCGGTGGGAGTGGGGCCGGGGGGACCGTAACTACTGGTCCCGGGCCTCCCGGGGCCAACGCCTTCAGCGCCTCCCTAATCTCGGACAAAACTGAACCCACTGCGTCTACTGGCGCGGGTACATTCGGAATGGGGTCAGAAGTGTACACCTGCTCTGCATCTAACGGAGGCGTGGGGACGGGACCTACTGATCCCTCGTCCCGTTTCCCCCTGACAGGGCTAGGCCTACCCTTCCCCTGCCTGGCTCCCCCTCTCTTTCTAGGCTGTGCCTTGGGTTTCTTCTTTAATGGCGGACCAGCGACCTTTGGTGGCACCCCCCTGCACGGCCGCTCTACGACCTCGGGCTGTTCCCCCTGAGAAGAGTCGCTCTCATCCCCGCTATCGGGATCCTCCTTGCTCAATTTCTTCAGCAGTAATTTCATAATCTTTGCCAATTCAGGCTCAGAATCTTTTCGCTTTTGACCTCCCTTTTTGGGCGCCATGCTAACTATCTCGCGCTTCGCACTACCTTGCTATAACACCTAGCGCGCCCCGGATTCCCTGCTCCCGCACCCCTAAGCACCGTTCACGCCGCCCGGCAGGAGTCCGCACCACGAGGAACCCCGCACACAGCCGTAAGCCCCGTAAGGCAGCGACACTCCTATCCCTTCCCAGCACCCACGTGACTCACGGCTGCCCACGAGGCCCTCCGCGGCACTCGACCCCTTACCTGGCTACACGAACGATACTCGATCCATCTGCTTCTATAGTTTCGGAAAGCCGGCCCGGATCACGAGAATGGCCAGGTGCCGGCGTGAGCAGTCAGGTATCCAGGAGTGATAGCGGGAACAGAGACCCCAGTCACAGGGAGTTGACCCTAAATAGGCCCAGAGTCTCCACCCCCTGACCCTCGGGTCACGCGATATCGCCGGACCGGAAATGGGTCAGCCGGACGCCGATTGGGCAGTCCGCCCGACCAACCACCAGAGACCAGGAGCGGGCGGGGTCCGGAGAGGCCGGGTCCTAAGTGCGCGCGTCGTGATTCTCCGCGCTTGTCAAAGTTCTTGATTTTTTGCGCACGTTTTCGAGTGATAAAGTCTCTGCGCTTTTCTGTTGTTACTTCCACTGTAACTTCTGGTTCATCGCAAGAGTCATTTTCAGAAACATTTGATGCTTGCAGTACATCTTTTGCGGATTTTTTGCTTTTATCTCTTCTATTTCTTCTTTTTTCTGCAATTTGTTTACTGTTCTTGTTGTCAAAATGTGGAACCATCAGCGCATTAATATTCCACTTATTTTCATATATTTTTTCCAATTCTGCTAACAGCAGTATTTCTTCCTGTGACCATAATTTTGACGGTTTACTGCTTGCTAGACCTGCTAGTCTAGCCTCATTTTGCGCTCTTGGATGTGCATGCCGAGCATGTTGAGAAACACCAATTTGAGTTCCAAATCTGAGATGACACCAGCTGCACAGGAATGGCAGCACTCCTTTTTGAGGTCTCCCTTTACATTTGGCATAATGGCATGCAATATTGTGATATTCGGCTTCTTTGTCACATTTTGAACAGTAGGTTGTGAGATAGAAGCCTTTGTGCTTGTTGGATACATGTTTTCTCAATTCTGTAAAGGTTCCCATTATGTCTCCACACAAGTCACATTTATATTTTTCGTTTGGATATTTCCAGTAAGTGACTTTTTTGGTGTAATCAGTTTTCATTGTTATTACATCTTTGCTGACCTCGTACACATCGGGAAGATCATCAAATTTTAATGTACCAATGTCATTCTTGGCTGAGGTGTCTACAAATTCGATGGATTCGCTGAGGTCTACTGTTGTGTCTTCTCTATAGTGGGTGCACTAAAGTATATATCGTGATCTGAATCGGTGTTATTTGTTGCATTTTTGGAAGCTAGTGCAGGCTTGTCAAATTTCGGTGAGGAGGTTAATGATTTCTGGGAAAGACAGCACCTCCTTACGCCATCTTAACAGGGTTTTTATTCTCCAGGAACTACCCCATCTGGTATTGGGTTCGTTTGCTCCGCCATTTCTCACTATCACGCTCGCTGCCATGATAGAACCTTGTTTGGCCTGTCTCTATATGCTTCTCTACGCAGAGTCTAGCAATTCAAAGACAGTTACCGGCCGGATCACTGGGAGGTAAAGGCCACTACAACCGAGAAGAGGTTAAGAGAGTCATAGTTACTCCCGCCGTTTACCCGCACTTCATTGAATTTCTGCACTTTGACACTCAGAGCACTGGGTAGAAATCACATCGCGTCAACAC